>NW_016825421.1:10906-32092 GCF_001698545.2 Rhinopithecus bieti | reverse complement strand
TTTTTTTTGAGACGGAGTCTTGCTCTCTCGCCCAGGCTGTAGTGCAGTGGCATGGTCTCGGCTCACTGCACATTCCGCCTCCCAGGTTCACGCCATTCCCCTGCCTCAGCCTCCCGTGTAGCTGGGACTGCAGGCGCCCGCCACCATGCCCAGCTAATTTTTTTGTATTTTTAGTAGAGACAGGGTTTCACTGTGTTGGCCAGGATGGTCTCGATCTCCTCACCTCGTGATCTGCCTGCCTTGGCCTCCCAAAGTGCTGGGATTATAGGCGTGAGCCACTGCGCCCGGCCGAAAACACCTGTATTTTTCTTAATGATGTTCTAAAAATGGTACAAGAGTTGATTTATCTGAAGATTCTTACCGTTAAAATATGAGAACAATGTTTCTATTATTAAGCAAATACTAGGAAAAAAAGAATGCTGCTTTGTCATCATCGCCTGTTTTTATAGACATAATAAAATCGGTGTGTAGAGTACTATTTGATTTATACTCTGATTTTTCAGAGACAAGTCAGTGGATACTTGACAGTGCATGTGCTGTGGCTGCTTTCCAATAAGGACTCAGCTTACTTCCCTTTGATGCTGCTTATGCATTAATATCAACCATTTTTCTTAGCCATTAAATGTAAACCACTATGTTGATTATAATTTTGATAATTTTATTAATAGAGTAATAACATTTTTGAACACTTATACTGTGTTGATTGGTAGCCCACATTTTCTTGTGTAATCTTCACAACAACCCTGCCAGTGTTATCCACATTTTTACAATTAAGAAAACTGGCCTGGCGCGGTGGCTCACGCCTGTAATCCTAGCACTTTGGGAGGCCAAGGCGGGCGGATCACCTGAGGTTGGGAGTTTGAGACCAGCCTGGCCAACATGGAGAAACCCTGTCTCTACGAAAAATACAAAATTAGCCAGGCATGGTGGCTCATGCCTGTAATCCCAGCTACTCGGGAGGCTTCTGAGGCAGGAGAATCGCCTGAACCCTGGAGGCAGAGGTTGCAGTTTGCCAGGATTGTGCCATTGCACTCTAGCCTGGGCGAAAGAGAAAGAGAGAACTGTTACATATGAATTATGAATTTTATTTTAATATTTATTTTTTATTTTATTTTGTGTTTTGAGACAGGGTCTTGCTCTGTTGCCTTAGGCTGCTGTGCAGCCCCAGTCTCAGCTCACTGCAACCTCTGCCTCCCAGGCTCAGATGATCCTCCCACTTCAGCCTCCCAAGTAGCTGGAACTATAGGTGCATGCCACCGCACCCAGCTAATTTTTGTATTTTTTGTGGAGACAGTTTGTCCATGTTGCCCAGGCTGAACTAACTCCTGGGCTCAAGTGATCTGCCCACCTCGGCCTCCCCAAAGTGCTGGGATTACAGGTGTGAGCCACTGTATCCAGCTGAATTACAGCTTTCAATGACATTTTGTCAGTACTGACTCTTGCTGCTTGTGTTCTGTTGATACTGGTCTCCAATTATATCCTGTCAGCTGATGCTTTTTCACTTAATTATTGGTAATGTACAAGGGGGTAAAATACTATTAATTTTGTTTTTGTGCCAGGTGCAGTGGCTCACTCCTGTAATCCTAACACTTTGGGAGGCTGAGGCAGGTGGATCACTTTAACTCAGGAGTTTAAGACCAGCCTGGGCAACATGACAAAACCCTGTCTCTACAAAAAATACAAAAATTATTTTGGCGTCGTGGCATGCACCTGTAGTCCCAGCTACTTGGGATGCTAAGTCAGGAGGATTGCTTGAACCAGGGAGGTTGAGGCTGCAGTGAGCCATGTTTGCACCACTGTAGTCCAGCCTGGATTACAAAGCAAGACTCTGTCTGAAGATAATAATAATAATTTTTATTTTTAATGTATAGCTAGCTTTGTTTCAAAAAAAAAAGATTGAAGACAGTGGTTAATCGTATTATTGCTCTCAGATAGTTTGGCCAGGTTCCTCACTGCAGTCAGAAAGGGCTTTAATGACTAAGGCTAGGCAGCCTTCAGGAATGGCCAGTAGAATACGTAACAGGCCAAGAAAAATAGATTTTCACTTCTGTCCACCAGAATTGTTTTCTTTTTCCTTAAAAACAATTGATCACTTACGCTGGCAATAGTATGTTTACTGAAGAGGCAAAATTGTAGAGGCAGATCACAAATAAGTACACCATGTGAGGCCAAGTGCGGTGGCTCATGCCTGTAATCCCAGCACTATAGCACTTTGGGAGGCCTAGGCGGGCGGATCACTTGAGGTCAGAAACTTGAGACCAGTCTGGCCAACATGGCGAAACTCTGTCTCTACTGAAAAATACAAAAATTAGGCTGGGCGTGGTGGCTTACATCTAATTCCAGCACTTTGGGAGGCCAAGGCGGGTGGATCACGAGGTCAGGTGTTCGAGACCAGTGTGACCAACATGGTGAAACCCCGTCTCTACTAAAAATACAAAAAAAAATTAACTGGGCGTGGTGGTGTGCGCCCGTAGTCTTAGCTACTCAGGAGGCTGAGGCAGGAGAATCGCTTGAACCCAGGAGGCGGAGGTTGCAGTGAGCCGAGATCGCGCCACTGCACTCCAGCCTGGTGACAGAGCGAGACTCCGCCTAAAAAAAAAACCAAAAATAGCTGGGTGTAGTGGTGTGCACCTGTAGTCCCAGCTATTGGTACGCCAAGGCAGGAGAATCACTTGAACCCGGCAGGCAGAGGTTGCAGTGAACCAAGATCATGCCACGGCACTCCAGCCTAGGCGACAGAGTGAGACTCCATCTCAAAAAAAAAAAAAGAGTACAGCATGTGAACTTGGACCTATTTGGGGAGCACTAAGCCTTCAGTTACAAAATCATAGAAGATTTCTTACTTGATAGATAGAAATACATGTCTATTAAAGTCTTGTTGGTGAAATTAGTACAGTAACATCTGACTATTAGAGGATAGCTGTGCTATTTTACTGATAATCTTTTGTATTTATAAAGTTATTTACATATTAAACTAAAGCAAATAAGTGAAAAAAGTTTATATTTTCTTTTGGTCTTGTAGGATGTAGATGATTTCTTTGAGCATGAACGAACATTTCTTTTGGAATATCATAACCGAGTTAAGGATGCATCTGCTAAATCTGATAGAATGACAAGATCCCACAAAAGTAAGATTTTTCTGTGGTTAAAGCTTATATCTTTTAATGGAATAATTATAAAGTTCATATTATAGTTTGAAAAAGTCTTAATATAGAGCAGTAGTTCTCAAACTGTGGTCTGTTGGAGTCTAGGCTCCATGGCTCTTTTATAGTGAGCCTGTGAGGTCAAAACTATTTTCAGCTGGGCACAGTGGCTCATGCCTGTAATCACAACACTTTCGGAGGCTGAAGCGGGAAGATCACTTCACTTGAGCTCAGGAATTCAAGACCAGCCTGAGCAACAGAGTAAGACCCTGTTTGTATTGCACCAGCCTAATACAAAAAATAAAATTAGCCAGACGTGGTGGCCCATGGCTGTGGTCCCAGCTACTAGGAAAGCTAAGGTGGGAGGATGCCTTGGGCCTGGGAGGTCAAGGCTGCAGTGAGCTGTGGTCAGTCGTACCACCACACTCCAGTCTGGGTGACAGAGTGAGACTGTCTAGACAACAACAACAAAACAACAACTATTTTTATAATGATACTGTGATAGTTTTTGCCTTTTTCACCATGTTGACATTTACACCAATGATGGATAAAGCTGCTGCTGCATAATTACATGCAAATCGAGGCAGTGGCAACAAACTGGACTAGTAGTCTCTATATTCTTTCCTGCCATGCACTTGCTTTTTTTTTTTTTTTTGAGACGGAGTCTCTATCGCCTAGGCTGGAGTGCAGTGGTGCGATCTTAGCTCACTGCAACAACCTCTGCCTCCCAGGTTCAAGCAATTCTCCTGCCTCAGTCTCCCAAGTAGCTGGGATTACAGGCGCCTCCCACCGCGCCCGGTTAATTTTTGTATTTTTGGTAGAGATGGAGTTTCACCATTTCACCGTCTTGGCCAGGATGGTCTTGAACTCCTGACTTCATGATCTACTCGCCTTGGCCTCCCAAAGTGCTGGGATTACAGGTGTGAGCCATTGCACCCAGCCACTTGCAATTTTTTAAAAATGTGACTTTCACTTAAGAATGCCCTTAATGAAACAGTAAAAATTGAATGTAATCTCTACCCTTGAGTATACATTTTAAAATATTCTGAGTGATGAAATAGGAGGTATGCATAAAGCACTTTGGCTACATACTCAAGTATGATGGTTCTGTAGGAAAGCATTTTAGTGATTGAGTTGTGATTGAACTAGCTAATTTTTTCATAGAACACTACTTTTACTTTAAAGAATGACTGATAGACAAACTATGTTTATGAATATTTGGCAAATGTTTTCTCAAAAATCAAGTAATTGTTTAAATTAGAGGAACCTGACCAAAAAAAAAAATCAGTTATTTCAAGGAAAACAAAGATAGTATTTGTTGCCAATGAAAAGTCAAGCTTCAAGTGATAATTAGAATTTTGGAAAACTTTATATCTCTCACCATGAGCTTACTTCCCAGTAGATACTGGACTAGTAGTCTCTATATTCTTTCCTGCCATGCACTTGCAATTTTTTTTTTTTTTTTTGAGACAGAGTCTCTGTTGCCCAGACTGGAGTGCAATGGTGCGATCTCGGCTCACTGCAACCTCTGCCACCCAGGTTCAGGCAATACTCCTGCCTCGGCCTCCTAAATAACTGAGATTACAGGCGCCTGCCACTGTGCCCAGCTAGATGGGCCAATTGAAGACCTATATAGAGATTGATAATGTTACTAGTGAATGTGATTTTTTAAAAATTGTACATTTAAGTGTGTCACCACTTAGAACATCTGCATAATTCATTGGACCAATGTTTTCTAAACGGCCAAGTACATAATGCTACAAAAGAACCACTCAAAGTGCAAAATAGACAAATGAGGTTTTTTTTTTTTTTTTTTTGAGACGGAGGTCTCGCTCTGTCGCCGGCTGGACTGCAGTGGCCGGATCTCAGCTCCTGCAAGCTCGCCTCCCGGTTTACGCCATTCTCACTGCTCAGCCTCCCGAGTAGCCTGGGACTAACAGCAGCGCCAGCCACCTCCGCCCAGCTAGCTTTCTGTATTTTTTAGTAGAGACGGTTTCACCGTGTTAGCCAGGATAGTCTCGAACTCCTGACCTCGAGATCCGCCTCCCAAAGTGCTGGGATTACAGGCTTGAGCCACCACGCCCGGCGAGGTTTTTTTTTTAACAGCTGTGTTGAGTGTAGTTGATATCAGTAAGCTGCAGTAGTCAAAATGTACAGTTTGGTAAGTTTTGACGTGTGTGAAATCCTTACCACAATCAAAATAATGATCACACACATCACCCCAAAGGTTTCTTGTGGCCCTTTGAAATCTCTCCCTCCCGCCCTATTCCCAGATAGCCACTGGTCTGCTTTTTGTCACTATAGATTAGTTTGTGTTTTCTAGTATTTTATGTAAATTGAATCATACAGTATGTATTCTTTATTGTTTAGCTTTGAAACTCAAAAAACTGTTTTGAGATTCATCGAAGCTGTTGTGTACATCGGTAGTTCATTTCTTTTTGTTGCTAAGTAGTGTTCCATTGAATGGATATACAAAAATTATTTGTTTCTAGCTTTGGCTGTTACAGATACAATTTATGTGAGCCATTTGTATATAACTCTTAATGTGGACATGCTTTCTTTCTCTTGGGTAATACCTAGAAGTAGAATGCCTGAGTCATGTGGTAAATGAATATTTAACTTTTTAAGAAACTACCACATTTTTTTTCCACAGTGATTGTACCATTTTGCATTTCCAAGAGCAGGGCATGAGAGTTCCAGTTGCTCCACATCTTTGCCAACAAAGATAGTCAGTCTTTTTATTTTTCCCAGTGGAATTTGAAGTCTTTTTTAACTTTATTCAAGTAGGTCAGTGGTGGTAACTCAGTGTGCTTTAGATTTGTATTGTCCTAATGACTGTTGAGGTTCAGCATCTTTTCTTTTTCTTGTGTCCTTCCTTCAGCTTTACTCTTTCTTTTTTTTTTTTTTTGAGACGAAGTCTTGCTCTGTCACCCAGGCTACTGGAGTGCAGTGGCGCAATCTCGGCTCACTGCAAACTCCACCTCCCGGGTTCACGCCATTCTCCTGCCTCAGCCTTCCCAAGTAGCTGGGACTACAGGCTCCCACCACCACACCTGGCTAATTTTTTGTATTTTTAATAGAGACAGGGTTTCAGCATGTTATCCAGGATGGTCTCGATCTCCTGACCTCGTATTCTGCCCGTCTCAGCCTCCCAAAGTGCTGGCATTACAGGCGTGAGCCACCGTGCCCAGCCCCAGCTTTTTGTTTTTTGTATTTTGTTTATTTTTGAGACAGGGTCTTGCTCCGTCACCCAGGATCCATGTATTGGTGCAAACATGGCTCACTGCAGCCTCAATCGATCCTTCCACTTCAGCCTACCGAGTAACTGGGACCACAGGCATGCGCCACCATGCCTGGCTAATTTTTGTTGTTGTTGTTGAGGTGGTAGAGACAGGGTCTTGCTACGTTGCTCAGGTTGGTCTTAAACTCCTGGACTCAAGCAGTCCTCTCACCTTGGCCTCCCAAAGGGCTGGAATTACAGGCATGAACCACCAAACTCCTTTTTTTTTTTTCTCCCTAGACGGAGTCTCACTCTGTCATCCAGGATGGAGTGCAGTGGCACAGTCTCAGCTCACTGCCACCCCTGTCTCCTGGGTTCAAGTGATTCTCATGCCTCGACCTCCCCAGTAGCTGGGATTACAGGTGTGCACTACCACGCCTGGCTAATTTTTGTATTTTTATTAGAGATGGGGTTTTGCCATGTTGCCCAGGCTGGTCTTGAACTCCAGGTTTGAAGTGATTGCCCAACTCAGCCTCCCAAAGTGCTGGGATTACAGGTGTGAACCACTGTGCTCAACTTTATTCTTCATCAAAGTTGTTTTTGACCCCTCTTAGAATCTTTATGTTTTCTTTGTTTTGTTTTGTTTTGCTTTGCTTTTGTTTTGTTTTGTGAGACACAGTCTCACTCTGTTGCCCAGGCTGGAGTGAGTGGCATGATCTCGGCTCACTGCAGCCTGCACCTGCTGGGTTCAAGCAATTCTCCTGCCTCAGCCTCATGAGTAGCTGGGATTACAGGTACCTGCCACCAAGCCTGGCTAATTTTTGTATTTTCAGTAGAGAGGGGGTTTCACCATGTTGGCCAGGCTGGTCTCAAACTCCTGACCTCAGGTGATCTGCCCACCTTGGCCTCCCAAAGTGCTGGGATTACAGGCGTGAGCCACCAGCCCTAGCATCTTTATACTTTTTCCTTTTTTTGAGACAGAATCTCACTCTGTCACCAAGACTGGAGGCTGGAGTGCAGTGGCGTGATCTTGGCTCACTGCAACCTCCGCCTCACAGGTTCAGGCAATCCTCGTGCCTCAGCCCCCCGAGCAGCTGGGACTACAGATGCACACCACCACACCTGGTTAATTTTTGCATTTTTAGTAGAGACAGAGTTTTGCCATGTTGGCCAGGCTGGTCTCGAACCCTTGACTTCAAGTGATCCACCCACCTCGGCCTCCCAAAGGAGGGAGTGGTTACAGGTATGAACCCACCGCCCTCAACCCTAGAATCTTTATATTTTCATATAAATTTTAGAATCAGCTTTCTTTTTCTACACAAGTGGCTGTTGGGATTTTGGCTGGGATTGTGTAGATTCTATAGATTAATTTGAAGAGAATTGACATCTTAACAATATTGATCCTTCTGGTACATTAATATAGCATATTTCCACTGAGTTGGGTCTTTGTTAATTTATCTCAGCAGTGTTTTGTAGTTTTCATTGTATAGATCTTATACATCTTTAGTCAGATTGGTTCTTGATTATTTGGTTTTTGATGCTATCATAAATGTTGTGTTTTATTAAGCTGAAGACAGTGACTCAGACCTGTAATTTCAGCACTTTAGGAGGCTGAGGTGTTTGGATCGCTTGAGACCAGCCTGGGCAACATGGTGAAACCCAGTCTTTGCAAAAAATAGGCCAGGCGTGTTGGCTTATGCCTGTAATTCCAGCACTTTGGGAGGCTGAGGCAAGCGAATCACCTTAAGTCAGGAGTTCGAGACCAGCCTAGCCCACATGATGAAACTCCATCTCTGGCTGGGCGCAGTGGCTCACACCTGTAATTTCAGCACTTTGGGAGGCCAAGGCAGGCAGATCATGAGTTCAGGAAATCGAAACCATCCTGGCTAACATGGTGAAACCCTGTCTCTACTAAAAATACAAAAATTTAGCCAGGCGTGGTGACAGGCACCTGTAGTCCCAGATACTCGGGAGGCTGAGGCAGGAGAATGGTGTGAACCCAGGAGGCAGAGCTTGCCGTGAGCCGAGATTGAGCCACTGCACTCCAGCCTGGGTAACAGAGCAAGACTCCGTCTCAAAAAAAAACCCCATCTCTGCTAAAAATACAAAAATTAGCTGGGCATAGTGGCGTGCCCCTGTAGTCCCAGCTACTCGAGAGGCTGAGGCATGAGAATTGCTTGAACTCGGGTGGTGGAGGTTGCAGTGAGCCAAGACCCTACCACTGCACTCCAGCCTGGACGACAGAGTCAGGCCTTATCGCTCCCCTGCCAAAAAAAAAAACAATTAGCCAACCGTGGTGGCATGCTCCTGTGTCCCAGCTACTCGGGAGGCTGAGGTGGGAGAATCACTTGAGCCCAGGAGCTTGAGACTGCAGTGAGCCATGATCACACCACGGCACTCATGCCTGAGCAACAGAGTGAGACCGTGTCTCCAAATAAATAAATGTTATTTTTTGTTGGTGGTGGTGGTGGGTTTTTTTGTTTGTTTGTTTGTTTTGAGACAGAGTCTAGCTCTATCGCCCATGCTGGAGTGCAGTGGTGCGATCTCGGCTCACTGCAAGCTCTGCCTCCCGGGTTCATGCCATTCTCCTGCCTCAGCCTCCCGAGTAGCTGGGACTACAGGCACCCGCTACCACACTTGGCTAATTTTTTTGTATTTCAAGTAGAGACGGGGTTTCACTGTGTTAGCCAGGATGGTCTCAATCTCCTGACCTCATGATCTGCCCGCCTCGGCCTCCCAAAGTGCTGGGATTACAGGCGTGAGCCACCGCACCAGGCCATGTTATGTTTTTTAAAATTTCAATTTCAAATTGTTCTTTGCTGATACATAGAAACACAGCGTATTTTTTCAGTATTGATCTTATATTCTGCAATCTTGCTAAATAAACTCACTTATTAGTTCTAGTAACTATTTTGTAGATTCCTTAGTATTTTCTATGTAGATGATCATGTCACGTCTATTAATGAAGAAAGTTATACTTCTTGCTTTCCACTTTGTTTTTTTTGATTGTTTGTTTTTTGTTTGTTTGTTTTTTGAGACGGAGTCTCGCTCTGTTGCCCAGGCTAGAGTGCAGTGGCGTGATCTCGGCTCACTGCAAGCTCTGCCTCTCGGGTTCACGCCGTTCTCCTGCCTCAGCCTCTCAAGTAGCTGGGACTACAGGCGCCTGCCACCACAGCCAGCTAATATTTTGTATTTTTAGTAGAGCTGGGGTTTCACCATGTTAGCCAGGATGGTCTCGATCCCCTGACCTCGTGATCCACCTGCCTTTGCCTCGCAAAGTGCTGGGATTACAGGCCTGAGCCACTGCACCTAGCCTCCAGTTTGTTTTTTTGTTTGAGGTAGAGTCTTGCTCCATTGCCCAGGCTGGAGTGCAGTGGCGTGATCTTGGCTCACTGCAACCTCTGCGTCGTGGGTTCAGGTGGTTCTCCTGCCTCAGCCTTCTGAGTAGCTGGGATTACAAGCATGCACCACGACACCTGGCTGATTTTTTAATTTTTGGTAGAGATGGGGTTTCACCATGTTGGCCAGGCTGGTCTCAAAACTCCTGACTTCAGGTGATCTGCCTGCCCCAGCCTCCCAAAGTGTTGGGATTATTGGCATAAGCCACCATGCCTGTTGTTTGTGTTATTTTCTTTACTAGTGTGTCTTATATTACACATTGTTTGACAGGTGAGTACTCAGTAAGTATTTTTAAATCAAGGAATAGGTATACTAAATTCTTAAAACTTTCTCCATAGGTGCTGCAGATGATTACAATAGAATTGGTTCTTCATTATATGCTTTAGGAACTCAGGATTCTACAGATATATGCAAGTAAGTATTCTAATTAAAAACATGAAATAGGCCAGGCACGGTGGCTCACGCTTGTAATCCCAGCACTTTGGGAGGCAAACATGGGCGGATCAAGAGGTCAGGAGTTCAAGACCAGCCTGACCAACGTGGTGAAACCCCGTCTCTACTAAAAATACAAAAATTAGCCAGGTATGGTGATGCACACCTGTGATCCCGGCTACTCAGGAGGCTGAAGCGGGAGAATTGCTTGAACCTGGGAGGCGGAGGTTATAGTGAGCTGAGATCGTACCTTTGCACTCCAGCCTAGGCAACAGAGCAAGACTCCATCTCAGAAAAAAATAAATAAATAAAACATGAAATATAGCTAGTCACAGTGGCTCATGCCTGTAATCCCCGCACTTTGGGAGTTGGAAAACCTGTCAGGAGTTTGAGACCAGCCTGGCCAACATTGCTAAACCCGATCTCTACCAAAAAATGTAAAAATTACCCAGGTGTGAGTGATGTGTGCCTCTAATCCCAGCTAGCTACTCAGGAGACTGAGGCACAAGAATCCCTTGAACCCGGGAGGCGGAGGTTGCAGTGAGCCAAGATTATGCCACTGTACTCCAGCCTGGGTGACAGAGCAAGACTGTTTCAAAAAAAAAAAAAAAAAAAGTGTGTGTGTGTATATATATATATGAAATATAAATAAAGCAGAGAAAATTTTCTGTTGGCAGTCTGGATACACAATACTTTTGGTTTTTGTTTTAGTTTTAGTTTTGAAACAGGGTCTTACTCTGTCGCCCAGGCTGGAGTGAGGTGGCATGATCATGGCCCTCTGCAACATCCTCTTTCCACGTTCAAGCAGTTCTCCCACTTCAGCCTCCAAAGTAACTGGGATTACAGGTGCCTGCCACCATGCCTGGCTAATTTTTCTATTTTTAGTAGAGACGGGGTTTCACTCTATTGGCCCGGCTGGTCTCAAGCCCTTGACCTCAAGTGGCCTGTCCAACTCAGCTCCCAAAGTGCTGGGATTACAGGTGTGAGCCACTTCTCGCAGCCAACAGTACTTACAATGCAAAACTTTTGGAATATTTTTGTCAAAACACATTGATAATAAGGGCCTCCTTTAAAAACTTGGGTTGAGGGCTGGGCAGGTGGCTCATGCCAGTAATCTCAGCACTTTGGGAGGCCGAGGCGGGCAGAACACCTCATGTCAGGAGTTTGAGACCAGCCTGACCAACATGGAGAAACCCTGTCTCTACTAAAAATACAAAATTAGCCAAATGTGGTGGTGGGTGTCTGTAATCCCACCTACTTGGGAGGCCGAGGCAGGTGAATTGCTTAAACCCAGGAGGCGGAGGTGGTGGTGAGCTGAGATCGCACCATTACACTCCAGCCTGGGCAACAAGAGCAAAACTCCGTCTCAAAACAAACAAACAAAAACTTGGGTTGATATTTTTTCTCCTCCCTTTCTGTCCTATTTTTTAAATCTGAGAAATAAAAATCGACTTTACTCTCTCTATATATATATTTTTTTCTTCCTCCCCTGTGTTTTATTTATGAAAATGGGTTGATGTGTGTGTAAGGGAGTGGAAGAACAGAATTTATATTAGTGTTTTTAGGTTTTGATAAAGCTTATAAATAAGAACTGCTATTTGGAAATTAGAACATATATGTATGTATGTATATGTGTGTATGTATTTCTTTGGAGGTCAAAGTGATTCCGCTCCCCGCCCCTCCCCTGCAAGACAGTGTCTTACTCTGTCACCCAGGCTGGAGAGCAGTGGCACGATCTCTAAAAACACAAAGATTAGTCAGATGTGGGTGGCACACACCTGTAATCTCTGCTACTTGGGAGGCTGAGGCGTGAGAATCACTTGAACCTGGGAGGCAGAGATGGTAGTGAACCGAGATCACACCACTGCACCCCAGCCTGGGCGACAGCAAGACTTGGACTCGAAAAAAACTAAAAATTAAACACATTTACACATTTTTAAGCAGGAAAACTATTTTCATAGTCTATGCCTTTCTCTAAACCACATCCTTGACCTTTTCTCTAGTATATTCTGTCTCAGATATTTAAAAGTCAAGCTTTTCGGCAAAGCACGGTATGATAGCTTACACTAATTAACATGCCATCGGCCAGGCACAGTGGCTCACACCTGTAATCCCAGCACTTTGGGAGGCCAAGGCAGGCGGATCACCTGAGGTCGGGAGTTCAAGACCATCCTGACCACACAAAATCAGCCAGGCATGGTGGCGCATGCCTGTAATCCCAGCTACTCTGGAGGCTGAGACAGGAAAATCGCTTGAACCTGGGAGGCAGAGGTTGCAGTGAGCGGAGATTGCACCATTGTACTCCAGCATGGGTAATGAGAGGAACTCCGTCTTAAAAAGAAAAAAGAAAAAGCCACCTTCGCAAAGAGTTAATTCTTATCAGGAAGAAGGGAAAAAGTCAACTTTGCCATCTGTTCTCTAATGTAAATCTGTCAAAGCAAGTTCTCTTGAATGAAAGCAAAGTTCAAATTGTTTTTGCTTTGAGCAGTATTTGCCCTAATTGATTTATAATGTCATTTTAATTATATATTTTACAGAATACTTGAAACTGTGCTGTGCCCTTTTTTTTTGAGAGCAGGTCTTCCTGTGTGGCCCAGGTTGGCATACAGTAGCTATTCGCAGGTGCAGTCATAGAGCACTGCAGCTTTGAACTCCTGTGCTCAAGCGATCCTCTTGCTTCAGCCTCCTGGGTAGCTGGGACCACAGGTTTGCGCCAGAACTGGGTGACAGAATAATAGCCCATCTCAAAAAAAAAAGAAAGAAAGAAAAATAAAAAACTGAATAACCAATTTCTACTTAAGAATTTATTTTCACTTTTAACTAGTTTATCTGTCAAATGCTGATACCAACTAAAAAATATCCCAGCACCAGACTTTTTTTGTTGTTGAGATGGAGTCTCACTCTCTTGCCTAGGCTGGAGTGCAGTGACGCAATCTCGGCTTACTGCAAGCTCCGCCTCCCAGGTTCACACCATTCTCCTGCCTCAGCCTCCCGAGTAGCTGGGACTACAGGCCTGTGCCACCACGCCACCTGGCTAATTTTGTTTTGTATTTTTAATAGAGACAGGATTTCACCACGTTAGCCAGGATGGTCTCGATCTCCTGACCTCGTGATCTGCCCACCTCGGCCTCCCAAACTGCTGAGATTACAGGCATGAGCCACTGCACCTGACCAAGCACCAGAGTATTAAAGGGTAGTTCAATTACAGGATTGTGACACTGTGCCCCACTAATTTTTTGTATTTTTAGTAGAGACAGGGTTTCACTGTGTTGCCCAGACTAGTCTCAAACTCCTGGCCTCAAGTGAGCTGCTTGACTCAGCCTATTTGCGAAAATGAATCTAGATAAATTTTGTTGGCCAGGCACAGTGACTCACGCCTGTAATCCCAGCACTTTGGGAGGCCAAGGTGGACAGATCACTTGAGGCCAGGAGTTCGAGACCAGCCTGGCCAACATGGCAAAACCCCATCTCTACTAAAACTACAAGAATTAGCCAGGTGTAGTGGGTGCCTGTAATCCCAGCTACTTAGGAGGCTGAGGTAGGAGAATCGTTTGAACCCAGGAGGTACAGGTTGCAGTGAACTGAAATGGCACTACTGCACTACAGCTGGGGCGAGAAAGCGAGACTCAGTCTCAATAACAACAACAACAACAAAAACACCTTTAATGTATGGCTTAGACTGTCATCTTGAAATGGAGCCTGGCGCTCTGGCTCACACCTGTAATCTTAGCAGTTTGGGAGGCCAAGGCGGGCAGATCACTTGAGATCACGAGTCCAAAACGAGCCTGGACTCAAGCCATCCTCTTTGCCTCCTGAATAGCTGGGATTACAGGTGTGCACCACCACACCTGGCTAATTTTTAACCAGGTGAAAACTCGTCTCTACTAAAAAATACAAAAATTAGCCAGGCATGGGGGCAGTTGCCTGTAATCTCAGCTACTCAGGAGGCCGAGGCAGGAGAATCACTTGAACCCAGGAGGCAGAGGTTGCAGTGAGCTGAGATTGCGCCACTGCGCTCTGGCCTGTGCAACAGAGCCAGACTCTGTCTCAAAAAAAAAAAAAGAAAAGACCAGGCCTGGGCCCAGTGGCTCACACCTGTAATCCCAGAACTTTGGGAGGCTGAGGTGGTCGGATCACAAGATCAAGAGATCAAGACCATCCTGGCCAACATGGTGAAACTCCGTCTCTACCAAAAAGACAAAAATTAGCTGGGCGTGGTGACGGGCGCCTGTAGTCCCAGCTACTCAGGAGGCTGAGGCCAGAGAATTGCTTGCAGCCAGGAGACGGAGGTTGCGGTGAGCTGAGATTGAGCCATTGCACTCCAGTCTGGGCAACAAGCGTGAAACTCCATCTCAAAAAAATAAATAAATAAATGAACAGATAGTCTATCTTTAAACAGATTTCAAGTAATCTCTTTTATTGGTAGAAATACAGGGAGATTTTTGTGAAGCTAAATGAAGTCTGCAGTTAATAGGGCTATTGGATATAATTGCAATGAGACAAGGTGTTACTAATATGGTTTGGGAGCATATTCTCATACATTTGAAATGGAAAATTACTTTGAATGTAGCATATGATGAAAATATTTTCCTTTACAGGTTTTTTCTCAAAGTTTCAGAACTGTTCGATAAAACAAGAGTAAGTACTAAATTATAGAGATACACTGCATAATATTGTGCCCAGAGAGCTCATGTTAAAGGTTTTTTTTACCACAATTCATAAAATTTTTTTAAAAGAGTAATCATTATTGGCCGGGCACAGTGGCTCATGCCTATAATCCCAACAGTTTGGGAGGCCGAGGTGGGCAGATCACGAGGTCAAGAAACCAGACCATCCTGGCCAACACGGTGAAACCCTGTCTTTACTAAAAATTCAAAAATTAGCTGGACGTGGTGACACATGCCTATAGTCCCAGGTAATCGGGAGGCTGAGGCATGAGAATCGCTTGAACCTGGGAGGCTGACATTGCAGTGAGCCAAGATCGCACCACTGCACTCTAGCCTGGCAACAGAGCAAGACTCCGTCTCAAGAAAAAAAAAAGGAATCACTATTAACCTTTTGGCTATTTAAATATCTGCATATGGTAATATTTAACTTGCTATGGTTCTGTTTATTGAAGAAGATGAGTATACTTCAGAAGGATGATGAAACAGATTCAGATTTGGATTCCATTGGGAGTTTTTCAGGAAATTCCATTTTTTGTTATGGCCTTTAGGTATTTGTATAAAAGTTCATATTCTTCTGGGTGCAGTGATTTAATGCTTGTAATCCCAGCACTTTGGGAGGCTGAGGCAGGAGGATCTCTTGAGCCCAGGAATTTGAGATCAGCGTGGGAAAACACAGCAAGACGCCATCTCTACAAAATGTTTACAAATTAGCCAGGTGTGGTGGTGCAAACCTGTAGTCCTACTTGGGAGGCTGAGGCAGGAGGATGCTTGAGCTCAGGAGTTTGAGGCTGCAGTGAGGTGTATGATCGTGCAACTGCATTCTATCCTGGGCGACAGAGTGAGACCCTATCTCTAAAAAAAAAAGAATACCTCCTGGAACAGACAAACAAATTAATTAAATACTACATACCAATAAGAATAAAGGAACCAGGCCACGTGGCCCACGCCTATCATCCCATACATTGAAGGATGAGGTGGGAGGATCAGTAGAGGCCAGGAGTTCAACTAGCTTGGGCAATGTAGCGAGACTCCCTCTCTACAAAAGTTACCAAAAATTAGCCAGTCATGATGGCGCACAACTGTAGTCCTAACTATTTGGGAGGCTAAGGCAGGAAGATTGTTGAGCCCAGGAGGTCAAGGTTGTAGTGAGCTGTGATTGTGCCAGTGTACTCCAGCCTGGGTGACAGAGACCCTGTATCAAAGAAAGAAAGAAAATAAATAGAAAATTACCAGCAACTCAGATGCCTGGCCTCCTCCTCATCTCCTCAGCTGCCTCTCAAGGCACTGCCAGTACAGATTCAGGTTTTTTGTTTTGTTTTTTGTTTGTTTGTTTTGAGATCAAAACCAGGCTGGAGGCTGGAGTGCAGTGGCACGATCTCGGCTCATTGCAACCTCCGCCTCCCAGGTTCAAGTGATTCTCCTGCCTCCCGAGTAACTGAGATTATAGGCATGCACCACCACACCAGGCTAATTTTTGTATTTTTAGTAGAGAGGGGTTTCGCCATGTTGGCCAGGCTGGTCTCAAAGTCCTGATGTCAAGTGATCTGCCTGCCCTGGCCTCCGAAAGTGCTAGAATTACAGGCATGAGCCACTGCGCCCGACCCGGCCCCTTTTTTAGTTTTATACATAATACAAATGCTTGTGCAACATGTATTCTTTTTCTTTTTTCTTTTTTTTTTTCCTTTGGTAGAGACAGGGTCTTGCTATGTTGCCCAGGCTGGTCTCAAACTCCTGGCCTCAGGCAGTCATCCTGCCTCAGCCTCCCAGAGTGCTGGAATTACAGGTATGAGCCTCTGTGCCTGGCTTATATTCTTTCATGTGTGTTTAATGTACTCAACATTATATTCATTCATAGGATTAAACCATGTTGTTGCACATAGATGTAGTTCCTTTATTCTTTTTGTTTTAGAGACGGGGTCTCACTCTGTTGCCCAGGTGGGAGTGCACTTACATGATGATAACTCATTGCAGCCTCAAACTCTTGAGGTCAAGCATCCTCCTGCCTCGGCCTCCCAAGTAGTTAGGACTACAGATGTGTGTTACCATACCTGGCTAATTTTTGTAGAGAGGGAATCTCACTACATTGCCCAGGCTGGTCTTGAACTCCTGGCCTCTATTGATATTCCTGCCTCACCCTTCAAAGCATTGGGATTATAGGCATGAGCTACCTAGCCTGGTTCCTTTATTCTTCTTGCTGTATAGTATTTTATTAATTTGTTTATCTGTTCTGTTGATAGGCATTTGGATAGTTTCTCGTTTGGGTTTCTTTATAACAATACTGCTAAGATTATTCTTGTATATCTTCTGAACACAAGTATACAATTCTGTTGGATATATATAACTAGGAAGGGAATTGATGGATCATAGGATAACCATGTGAAAAAGCTTTTGCAGAAACTGCAAAACTTTCCCATAATGATTGTACCAATTTGCATGCCCACAAGAATAAGTATGAGCATTTAGGTTATTCTACAAGCTTGTTAAAACTGAGTGTTTTCTACCTTTATAATTTTTGCCATTCTGGTAGGTGTATAGTTGTTTTAGTTTAACTTTTTTTTTTTTTTTTTTGAGATGAAGTCTCACTCTGTCGCCAGGCTAGAGTGCAGTGGTGCAATCTTGGCTTACTGCAACCTCCGCCTCCCAAGTTCAAGCAATTCTCCTGCCTCAGCCTCCCGAGTAGCTGGGACTACAGGTGCACGCCTCCGCGCCCAGCTAATTTTTGTATTTTTAATAGAGATGGGGTTTCACCCTGTTGGCCAGGGCGGTCTTGATCTCTTGACCTTGTGATCCCCCCACCTTGGCCTCCCAAAGTGCTGGGATTACAGGCGTGAGCCACCGCACCTGGCCCCTTAACTTTTTTTTTTTATTCTTTTTTGAGACAGTCTCACTCTGTCATCTAGGCTGGAATGCAGTGGCGTAATCTCGACTCACTGCAACCTCTGTCTCCTGGGTTCAAGTATTCTCCTGCCTCAGCCTCCCAAACTGAGATTACAGGCATACATCACTACACCCGACTAATTTTTGTACTTTTAGTAGAGATGGGTATCACCATGTTGGCCAGGCTGGCCTCGAACTCCTGACCTCAAATGTTCCACCCGCCTCAGCCTTCCAAAATGCTAGGATTACAGGCATGAGCCTTATTAAGGTGCCGGCCTTACTTTAACTTTTTATTTTGACGATAATTTCAGACTTATGGAAAAGTTGCAGAAAATAGTACAAGAATTCCTGTAATGCATCAGCCAGGTTTCTGAATATTAACATTTTCCCTTTTGTTTTTTGTTTGTTTGTTTTGAGACAGAGTCTTGCTCTGTCGCCCAAGCTGGAGCGCAGTGGCACGATCTTGACTCACTGCAACTTTCGCCTCCTGGGCTCAAGTGATTCTCATGCCTCAGCCTCCCAAGTACCTGGGATTATAGGCGTGTGCTGCCATTCCTAGCTAATTTTTGTGTTTTGTGTTTTTAGTAGAGATGGGGTTTTCACCATGTTGGCCAGACTGGTCTCGAACTCCTGACCTCAAATGATCCACCTGCCTTGTCCTCCCATAGTGCTGGGATTACAGATGTGAGCCACTGCACCTGGCCAATGTTAACATTTTCTACATTGCTTAAAGTTCTTACATTCCAAAAAGTTCGTCTTCATTCTGTTTTGTGTCCTTCATGCACACCTGTCTCTTTTTTTAGTATAAGAATTATTTTTAATATAGTCAATACTGTTACTAATGATTCCCCGTTAATGTCATCAGTTATCCAGTAGGTACATTTTCCCAATTGTCTCATAAATGGCTTTTTATTATAGTACAGTTTTTTTGATCAGGATACAAACAGGGTCCCATATATTGCATTTGGTCAATACATTTTTTTTAATCCTCTGTCCAGTCATACTGAAGAGCTATCTTTTTAGTCTGACCTGGCTACTTCCCCTTCAATCTCACCTTGAACATACCACTTCTGTTTATTACTCTACAGTGTCTTCAGGCACATTTTACTAATGCTTTGACTATATTTCTGGTTGTCCTCAGCAGGAGGATTAGATTGAATTAACTAGTCTACCATTGCAAGTCTTCATTCCTTTAAAATTGTGTGTGCATATCAATTACAATTGAAATGAATAGCAGCTTGGCACAGTGGCTCACACCTGTAATCCCAGCAGTTTGGGAGGCTGAGGTGGGCAGATCACCTGAGGTCAGGAGTTCGAGACCAGCCTGACCAACAAGACAAAACCCTATCTCTACTAAAAAAAATACAAAAAAATTAGCCGAGTGTGGTGACATGCACCTGTAATCCCAGCTACTAGGGAGGCTGAGGCAGGAGAATCTCTTGAACCCAGGAGGCGGAGGTTGTAGGGAGCTGAGATCATGCCACTATACTCCAGCCTGGCAACAGCGAGACTCCGTCTGAAAAAGAAAGAAATACCTAGAAAGTTTTTTTTTTTTTCTTTTGAGACTGAGTCTTGCTTCGTCATCCAGGCTGGAGTGCAGTGGCTCAATCTTGGCTCACTGCAACCTCGGCCTTCTGAGTAGCTGGGATTACAGGGACACACCACCATGCCCGGCTAATTTTTGTATTTTTAGTAGAGACGGGGTTTCTCCATGTTGGTCAGGCTGGTCTCAAACTCCTGACCTCATGATCCGCCTACGCGGCCTCCCAAAAGTGCCAGGATTATAGGCATGAGCCACCGTGCCTGGCCTGAGAAAATATTAATGAAGGTAAAAGATGATATTGAAACTCACTATAGAGTCTGACTGGGCGTGGTGGTTGACACCTGTAATCCCAGCACTTTGGAAGGCTGAGGCAGGAGGATCACTTGAGGTCAGGAGTTTGAGACCAGCCTGGCCAACATGGTGAAACCATGCCTCTACTAAAAATAGAAAAATTAGCTGGGCATGGTGGTGCATGCCTGTATTTCCAGCTATTCCAGAGGCTGAGGCAGGAGAATTGCTTGAACCTGGGAAGCAGAGGTTGCACTGAGCCGAGATTGCACCACTGCATTCCAGCCTGGGTGACAGAGTTAGACTCCGTCTCAAAAAAAAAAAAAAAGTCCTTCCATAAACTCAGGAGTCTCATTTGATCTGATCTTTTTTCTGTTCATTTTATGTGAGAGTTGCAAAGAAAAGTAGCAGGCTAGTAGAAACAAAAAGGGAAGGAAAGCTAGATAAATAGGAATGGATACTATAGTTAAAACTTCAGTTTTTTTAAACTGTAACAATAGTTGTAATTAAGAAGGAAACCACTGAGAGCAGAATGTAGTTGTTGATTAAATATTTAATTTTTTCCTTTCCAGAAAATAGAAGCACGAGTGTCTGCTGATGAAGACCTCAAACTTTCTGATCTTTTAAAATATTACTTAAGGGAATCTCAAGCTGCTAAGGTAATTTTAATCTTTTTTTAAATGAGCCATTTTACAAAAAGCCATTTCTTGAGAGTTTGTTAGACTTCAGATTGTTAATGATGATTTATCTCCTTTATGTGATTTTAAATTATATTTTCAAATATGAATATTATTTCTCCTTTTAGAAATTGTATATATGTATATAATTATACATATTTCATGTGGGAAACCTCACATAAAATTCTCGTCTTTATTATATTTCTGATATAATCTAGAACTTTAAAAAAATGAATTTGTGGTCAGGTGTGGTGGCTCACGCCTGTAATCCCAACACTTGGGGAGGCCAAGGTCAGAGGATCACCTGAGGTCAGGAGTTCAAGACCAGCCTGGCTAACATGATGAAACCCTGTCTCTACTGAAAGTACAAAAAATTAACTGGGCATGGTGGTGGGTGCCTGTAATCCCAGCTACTTGGGAGGCTGAGGTAGGAGAATCACTTGAACCTGGGAGGCAGAGATTACAGTGAGCCGAGATCGCGTGCCGTTGAACTGCAGACTGGGTGACAAGAGCAAAACTCCATCTCAAAAAAAAAAGAGGCTGGGGGTGGTGGCTCATGCCTCTAATCTCAGCACTTTTGGAGGGTGAGGCGGATGGATCACCTGAGGTCAGGAGTTCGAGACCACCCTGACCAACATGGTGAAACCCCATGTCTACTAAAAGTGCAAAAATTACCCGGGCATGGTGGTGGGCACCTGTAGTCCCAGCTACTCGGGAGGCTGAGAAAGAATTGCTTGAATGCAGGAAGTGGAGGTTGCAGTGAGCAGAGATTGCGCTATTGCACTGCAGCCTGGGCAACAAGAGTGAAACTCTGTCTCAAAAAATAATAATAAATAATAAAAACAAAGAAAAAGAAAAAAAGCAAGACCTGGCCGGGTGCAGTGGCTCACACCTGTAATCCGAGCACTTTGGGAGGCTGAGGCAAGTGGATCACCTGGAG
>NW_016825421.1:0-9327 GCF_001698545.2 Rhinopithecus bieti | reverse complement strand
AAAAAAAAAAAAAAAAAAAAAAAAAAAAAAAAAAAAGTTAACACAAGGCCGGGCACGATGACTCACACCTGTAATCCCAGCACTTTGGGAGGCTGAGGTGGGCGGATCATGAAGTCAGGAGATCGAGACCATCCTGGCTAACACAGTGAAACCCCATCTCTACTAAAAAATACAAAAAATGAGCCGGGTGTGGTAGTGGGCACCTGTAGTCCCAACTACTCGGGATGCTGAGGCAGGAAAATGGCATGAACCCGGGAGGTGGAGCTTGCAATGAGCGGAGATCGTGCCACGGCACTTCAACCTGGGCGACAGAGCGAGACTCCATCTCAGAAAAGAAAAAGTTAACACGAATAACTGAAAAGCACTGAAAACTTAGTGGATCAGATAACCGAAATTCAGTGTTAATTTGTGAATTGACCTGATCACTGATGCTGATCATTTTTATTAAATTATCTATAACCCTTTAACTTTGAATTCTTAGGTACTTATAAGTACACTGTTCATATCAAATTATATCTTATAAACTATTTACATTGGATGGGCAGTGCTAAAATATTCACTTTTGAAGACTTTAAATTATCAAACATGGTTGTTTTTTGTTTTAATTTTTTGCAGAGACAAGTGTCTCACTATGTTGCAAACTCCTGGGCTCAAGTTACCCTCCCGCTTCAGCCTCCCAAGGTGTCAGGATTATAGGTGTGAGCCCCTGTTCACAGCCAAATGTGGTCGTTAATAGATAACAATTTCTTAGTAACTTTAAGAAATGATTAAAATTTAGTTGTCAGAATTAAAAGTACAACAAGGTATCACTATACACCTTAATTAGAATGGATAAAAGGAGAAAAATTCTGGCAAAGATACATAGCAATTTAAACCATCATATACTGTTAATAGGAATGTGGTGCACCTTCTTGGGAAACTTCCATAGTTTTTGTTTGTTTGTTTGTTTGTTTTTTTGAGATGGAGTCTCGCTTTGTCGCCCAGGCTGGAGTGCAGTGGCACCATCTCGGCTCACTGCAAGCTCCGCCTCCTGGGTTCACGCCATTCTCCTGCCTCAGCCTCCGAGTAGCTGGGAATACAGGCACGCACCACCACGCCCGGCTAATTTTTTGTATTTTAGTAGAGACGGGGTTTCACCGTGTTAGCCAGGATGGTCTGGATCTCCTGACCTCGTGATCCCGCCCGCCTCGGCTCCCAAAGTGCTGGGATTACAGCGTGAGCCACCCGCCCGGCCATAGTTTCTTTAAAAGGCGAAATATACTATGCAGTGATCCAGTCAGTTCACTTCTAGGTATTCACCCAAGAGAAATGAAAGCAGGTCTGGGCATGGTGGCTCACCCCTGTTATCCCAACACTTTGGGAGGCCAAGGCAGGAGGATTGCTGGAGGCTAGGAATTCAAGACCAGCCTGGCAACATAGCATGATCCTATCTCTATTGAAAAGAAGGAAAGGGCCGGGCGCGGTGGCTCACGCCTGTAATCCTAGCACTTTGGGAGGCCGAGGCGGGCGGATCACGAGGTCAGGAGATCGAGACCATCCTGGCTAACACGGTGAAACTCTGTCTCTACTAAAATACAAAAAAATTAGCTGGGCATCATGGTGGGTGCCTGTAGTCCCAGCTACACAGGAGGCTGAGGCAGGAGAATGGCGTGAACCTGGGAGGCGGAACTTGCAGTGAGCCAAGATCATGCTACTGCACTCCAGCCTGGGCGACAGAGCAAGACTCCATCTCAAAAAAAAAAAAAAAAAAGAAGGCCAGGTGCGGTGGCTCACGCCCATAATCCCAGCACTTTTGAAGGCTGAGGCAGGTGGATCGCGGAGTTGAGAGTTCAAGACCAGCCTGGCCAACATGGTGAAACCCCATCTCTACTAAAAATACAAAAAAATTAGCCAGACATGGTGGCGGGCGCCTATAATCCCAGCTACTCGGGAGGCTGAGGCAGAGAATTGCTTGAACCGGAAAGTGGAGGTTACAGTGAGCCGAGATCACGTCACTGCACTCCAGCCTGGGTGACAGAGCAAGACTTTGTCAAAAATAAATAAATAAATAAAAAGAGAAATAACCCAATTTAAAAATGGGCAAAGGACTTAAAGTTTTCTCCAAAGAAGATACACAAATGGCCATTAAACCATCAAAAGATACTCACAAGCTGTCAGGGAAATGCAAATCGGCAGTATGAGATAGGCCTGGCGTGGTGGCTCACACCTATAATCCCAACACTTTGGGAGACCAAGGCAGGTGGATCACTTGAAGTCAGGAGTTTGAGACCAGCCTGGCCAACATGGTGAAACCCCATCTCTACTAAAAATATAAAAATTAGCCAAGCATAGTGACAGGCACCTGTAATCCCAGCTACTCAGGAGGCTGAGGTGGAGAATTGCTTGAACCTGGGAAGCAGAGGTTGCTGTGAGCCAAGATCGCGCCACTGCACTCCAGCCTGGGTGACAGAGCACGACTCCGTGTCAGGAAAAAAAAAATACGAGATATCACTTTATACCCACAAAGTGGCCTTCATTTAAAAAAGAAAAAAAAAAAAAAAAAACAGGTAAAGCCAGGCACAGTGGCTCACACCTGTAATCCCAGCACTTTGGGAGGCAGAGGCAGGCAGATTACCTGAGGTCGGGAGTTTGAGACCAGCCTGACCACAGAGAAACCCCATCTCTACTGAAGATACAAAATCAGCCAGGCATGGTGGCGCGTGCCTCTAATCCCAGGTACTCTGGAGGCTGAGGCAGGAGAATCGCTTGAACCCAGGAGGCAGAGGTTGCGGTGCGCTGAGATTGTGCCATTGCACTCCAGCCTGGGCAACGACAGCGAAACTCCTTCTCCAAAACCAAAAAACAGATAATAAGTGTTGACAAGGATATGACTGAGGAAATTGGAACTGTCATATGGTGTTGGTAGGAATGTAAAATGTGCAGCCACTATGGAAAACCATATGGCAGTTTCTCAAAGGTTTGATGTAGAGTTACCATATTACTCAGCAATTTCATTCCTTAATAGTGAGAAATGAAGCCATGTCCATATAAACACTTGTATGTAAATGTTCACAGCAGCGTTATTAATTATGTCCAAATAGTGGTAATAAACCAAATGCCTATCAACTGATGAATGAATTAATGTGATACAGCCATATGTGAAATACTATTAAGCAGTAGAAAGGAGTGAAATACTGATTTGTGCTACAACATAGATGAACTTGAAACTTGCTAAGTGGCAGAAGCCAGGCACAAAAAACTCACATGATTCCATTTTTATGAAATATCCAGAATAGGTGAACCCCCATTTCTACTAAAATTCAAAATTAGCCAGGCGTTGTGGCACACGCCTGTAGTCCCAGCTACTCAGAAGGCTGCGGCAGGAGAATCGCTTAAACCCAGGAGGCAGAGGTTGTAGTGAGCCAAGTTCAC
Organism: Rhinopithecus bieti; assembly: GCF_001698545.2. Lineage (NCBI taxonomy): Eukaryota > Metazoa > Chordata > Mammalia > Primates > Cercopithecidae > Rhinopithecus > Rhinopithecus bieti. The sequence continues at coordinate 5,916 of NW_016825421.1, read as the reverse complement.
ACTACCACACTCCAGCCTAGGCAACAGAGTGAGATTCCATCTCAAAAAAAAAAAAAAAAAAAAAAAAAAAAGGACATGTCCAGAATAGGCAAATCTGTAGATGCAGCAAATTGGCGGTTGTCTAGGGATATGGGTACACATGGGAAAATGGCAAGTGGCTGTTGATGGGCATGGGGTTTCTTTTTGGGTGATGAAAGTGTTCTGAAATCGATTATGGTGATCCTCAATTCTGTGAGCTTGCTAAAAACCATTGAATTTCATATTTTAAATTGTGAGTTATGTGGTACATGGACTGTGTAATTCAAGCTGTTACTTAAAAAACGAGCTGAGTGCAGTGACTCACGCCTGTAATACACTTTAGCAGGCTGAAATAGGAGGATCGCTTTGAGGCCAGGAGTTTGAGACCTGCCTGGACAACATAGTGAGGCCCCATCTCTACAAAAATATTTAAAAATTAGAATAACTTTGGGAGGTGGAGGCGGGTGGATCACAAGGTCAAGAGATGGAGACCATCCTGGCCAACATGGTGAAACCCCGTCTTTACTAAAAATACAAAAATTAGCCAGGCGTGGTGGTGCACGCCTGTAGTCCCAGCTACTCGGGAAACTGAGGCAGGAGAATTGCTTGAATCCGCGAGGTGGAGGTTGCAGTGAGCTGAGATTGTGCCTCTGCACTCCAGCCTGGTGACAGAGCAAGACTCCGTCTCAAAAAAAAAAAAAAAAAAATTTAGAATAACTTCAGAGGTTGCAGTGAGCCAAGATCATGCCATTGCACTCCAGCCTGGGCCACAAGAGCAAAACTCCACCTCAAAAAAAAAAAACTGGAGTAACTAGCATGTAGTATATTCACTGTGTGTTAGCTCTGATGGTTGTGGTGGTGGTGACAGTGGTGGCTGGGTGTGACTACTGGAAACATGCAATATATATACTATTGTGAAGCATTCTGTTTTATAGGATCTCCTGTATCGAAGGTCTAGGTCACTAGTGGATTATGAAAATGCTAATAAAGCACTGGATAAAGCAAGAGCAAAAAATAAAGATGTTCTGCAGGCCGAAACTTCCCAACAATTATGTTGTCAGAAATTTGAAAAAATCTCTGAGTCTGCAAAACAAGGTACTGTTATGTTAACTTTCAATCACAAGGTATGCTTTATGACTATTATGTAAATTAAATAATCCTAATTTCTTGTTCACAGAACTTATAGATTTTAAGACAAGAAGAGTTGCTGCATTCAGAAAAAATTTAGTGGAACTGGCAGAGTTAGAACTGAAGCATGCAAAGGTAGTGTTGTAATAAAGATGTAATAATTTAAGTTACTTGTAATTTAGAAATGAATCAGTTATGACATTGATAATTCTTTAATCTTAATTCTCATAGGGATACTGTGACAGCTATTCCTGAATTGGAATTTCATTTTCCGAGGTTATTTCACTGCTTCAAAACAGTTGGTCTGGGTTTTTTGTTTTGTTCTGTTTTTTTGAGACAGAGTCTCGCGCTCTTGCCCAGGCTAGAGTGCAGTGGCACGATCTCAGCTCACTGCAACCTCTGCTTCCCGGGTTCAAGCGATTCTCCTGCGTCAGCCTCCCGAGTAGCTGGGATTACAGGTGTATGCAACCATGCCTGACCCTCTGGTCTTTTTTACATTAGTTGTTTACTTTGAATTAAGCCTCTTCTTGTAGTTAATAAATGAAGTTTGGCCCAAACCTTAGAGTAATTTTAAGACTAGAGAATCTTAGAATTGAGAGGGATTTTAAAGATTATTTAATCAAAGTAAGAATAATATCTGTATTGTCTCCAATGGTCAGCTCTGAAAGAATCTAACACCTAATATGGAAACCAGTATCATTTTTTGACTAGTTGTTTTTTTAAAAGTCTTTCTTAATAAAAACGTTTAAAAATTAGGCCGGGTGCGGTGGCTCACACCTGTAATCCCAACACTTTGGGAGGCCAAGACGGGTGGATCATCTGAGGTCAGGTGTTCAAGATCAGCCTGGCCAGCATGGTGAAACCTTATCTCTACTAAAAATATAAAAATTAGCTGGGCGTGGTGGCAGGCGCCTGTAATCCCAGCTACTCGGGAGCTGAGGCAGAATTGCTTAAACCCAGGAGGTGGAGGCTGCAGTGAGCCAAGATTGTGCCACTGCACTTCAGCCTGGATGCCAAAAAAAAATTTTATTTAACATTTGCTATTTTTGTTTTCTGATTTCTTAGTCTAATAACCCTGTCAACATGTTTTGATAAGTTTGGCATTATTACTCTTACGGAGCCTGAGCTGGTTTCTGATATTCATTGTTTTTCTTTTTTTTTAAAGAGAGGCCGGGCACAGTGGCTTACGCCTGTAATCCCAGCATTTTAGGTCAGGAGTTCGAGACCACTAACCAAGATGGTGAAACCCCTTCTCTACTAAAAATACAAAAATCAGCTGGGCATGGTGGTGCATGCCTGTAATCCCAGCTTCTCCGGAGGCTGAGGCGAGATGACCACTTGAACCCGAGAGGCGGAAGTTGCCGTGAGCCGAGATCATGCCACTGCACTCCAGCCTGGACAGCAGAGTGAGATTCTGTGTCCAAAATAAAATAAAAGTTATGAACTACCAGAAGTTTTGCTATACATCAAGGGTTGGCAAACTACAGCCCATCTTCTTCTGTAAAGTCTGTGAGCCAGGAATGGTGTTCCCATTTTTAAATGGTTGGGATTTTTTTGGTTTTTTTTTTTTTTTATTTTTTTGAGACGGAATCTCACTCTGTTGCCCAGGCTGGAGTGCAGTGGCGCGATCTCGGCTCACTGAAAGCTCCGCCTCCCGGGTTCACGCCATTCTCCTGCCTCAGCCTCCCGAGTAGCTGGGACTACAGGCGCCCGCCACCACACCTGGCTAATTTTTGTATTTTAGTAGAGACGGGGTTTCACTGTGTTAGCCAGGATGGTCTCGATCTCCTGACCTCGTGATCCGCCCGTCTCGGCCTCCCAAAGTGCTGGGATTACAGGTGTGAGCCACCACACCTGGCCTAAAATTCCATTTAAATATATATATATATTATGTGTATATACGTAGATTTTAATTGAATAGTATTCCATTGCTTAGGTGTATCACAGTTCATTCATCAGTGCCTTTGGGATATTCCCTCTTCGGGCAATTATGAATAATGTCACAATCAACATTTGCATGCAGATTTTGTGTGAACATAAGAGTAATTTCTCTTGGACTGGCTTTCCTGGTTTGTATGGTAAGTGTATGTTTAATTTTGTAAGAAACTATGAGGTGCCAAGCTGTTTTCCTAAGCAGCTGTTTCATTTTCCAGCAATGTATGAGAGTTCTAGTTGTTCTGTATCTCTTCAGAATTTGGAAATTTCCTTCCTTCCTTCCTTCCTTCCTTCCTTCCTTCCTTCCTTCCTTCCTTCCTTCTTTCCTTTCTTTTCTTGTCTTCTTTATTTTCTTTCTCTATTAGATGTGTAGTGGCATTTCAATGGGGTTTTATTTTCCATTTTCTAATAATGAACAATGAAATAATGTCATTTCCATTCTCTAGCTACTATATACAATACCCAGCAATAAGTAATATCAGGGGTCATACTCAAAATATTTAACAACTGCCAGTATGGCATGAGTAGAAACCAATGAGGACAGAGAACAGACCAATCAAAGCAGATGTTAGCTGTAAACAAAAGTTTGGTTGTAACTAAATCTGCTATTCAATATCAGCCCAGCGTATGTCATCTCACATGAATGCAAACATAATTATGAGATAATTTATAGATGTAGAATCTAAACAGAAAATGGTAACTGCATTTATAATATGCATGCTTTTGTTAAATTTCCTCAGCATTGATATTCCAATTAACCCAGTTATCACAGAGAAGGAGATTATCTGATTCTTTAAGTATTTGCTGCCACAGATCAAACATTTTGTTCTTTGACAATCAGGTGAAAACTGGCCAGAGTTTTAATCTGTGTCTATCTTATTTTGAGCGAGACTATCTTTTCAATGTTTAGATCGTTTCCATTATGTTTTCCATTAAGTAAATTGTTTATTATTAGAAAATTATTATTTTCTAATGTTTCAGAAAATAAAATTATTTTCTANGTAGAGATAGGGTTTCACCATGTTGGCCAGGCTGGTCTCAAACTGCTGAACTCAGGTGATCCGCCTACCGCGGCCTCCAAAAGTGTTGGAATTGCAGGCATGAACCACCGCGCCTGGCCAGATTCTATACTTTTTCAAATTCTTTCTGACCTGAGTTCTCTGTATTTAGATTTCTGATAACTGTTCTATTAACAGTAGTACTCAATCAGAGGTGATTCTGCCCCCCAGAGGACATTTTGCAATAGCCGAAGACATTTGTGGTTATCACAACTGGGTGTTCTATGGTTACTACCAGTATATGGTGGGCCAAGGATGCTGTTAAACATCCTACAGTGAAGGCTGGGTGCCGTGGCTCACCCCTGTAATGCCAGCACTTTGGGAGGCCAAGGCGGGCAGATCACCTGAGGTCAGGAGTTCAAGACCAACCTGGCCAACATAGCGTAACCCTGTCTCTACTAAAAAATACAAAAAATTAGCCAGTGTAGTGGCACACGCCTGTAATCTCAGCTATTCAAGAGGCTGAGGCAGGACGATCGCTTGAACCCAGGAGGCAGAGGTTGCAGTGAGCCGAGATCATGCCACTGCACTCTAGTCTGGGTGACAGAGCAAGACTCCACATCAAAACAAAGAAAGGCTGGCGTGGTGGCTCATGGCTGTAATCCCAGCACTTTGGGAGGCTGAGGCAGGTGGATCACCTGAGATCAGGAGTTCAAAACCAGCCTGGCCAACATGGCAAAACTCTGTCTCTACTAAAAATACAAAAATTAGCTGCGCATAGTGGCAGACGCCTGTAATCCCAGCTACTGGGGAGGCTGAGGCAGAATTACTTGAACCCGGGAGGCAGAGGTTGCAGTGAGCTGAGATGGTGCCATTGCACTCCAGCCTGGGCAACAGAGTGATACTCCATCTCAGAAAAAAAAAGAAAAAAAGAAATTTACTGAAGAATCTGGTATGTAGAAAGTATTATTGTATGTGAAACAAATTATGTAATTTTATGTGTTTAACCCTTTATGTGTATATAATGAATGGCTGTTTTTAAATTTCTAATGTATCAGTAAAGTCATATGACTTCTAACACTACATTTTGTGTGGTTTCTAACAGTGTATTTTCAGTAGGAGTCTTCTAGATTGTTTGGACTAAAATTTATAATTTATTTTTTATTCCTTTTTTAGGGTAACCTACAGTTGCTGCAGAACTGCCTGGCAGTGTTAAATGGAGACACATAAGCCACACTCTGCCTTCCTGTTAAAAGGGCTGCCTTCCTTCAAATTTTATTTTGTTTTCTTAATGATGTTAAGCATTTATGCTTACTGGAAACCAACAGAAAACAGCTGAAAAAGTGCATCTACTCCTCTTTTTCTGAGAAACATTGAGCCGCGCACACCCAGGCGATGCCAGTCTGTGTGCTGTGATGCTGCACTGTGTTCCCCACAACAGTGGTCCATCATCGTGCACTCGTCATACTCAGAAGTCCAAAGTTCATTCTTCTTTAAAGTAGCCTCTATAACTCTGTTTATTTTATAAATAGTATTCCTTATGGCTGCCAATCTTATTTACCTTTAAATAATTTCTGAAGTTTAACCTTTTCAGAATGCATTGTTCAAACAAGATAAAGATTGCCTTTTTTGAATTTTTTTTTTATTTTGTTTTAAAAGCATTATATACCATCTTAGCTCATTCATGTATCCTGGTAAAGCATCTTAATCAGACTTATTTTAATTACTGAATATTTCTTAGAAGTTTTGGGAAAGATTTTATGTAATCTTTATAAGTATGATTTCTGAAGAAAAGCAAATGCATTAGTATGTTTGCCTTAAACTTGTAGACTAAACC
>NW_016825420.1:0-1066 GCF_001698545.2 Rhinopithecus bieti | reverse complement strand
ATGAGAATACAATGAAAAAATATTTTAGTGTATTTTATTATTTTACTTATCAATATAAATATTAGTAACTATTTTCAAGTGCAAAATTTCTTTTCTTTTCTTTCTTATTTTTTTTTTTTTTTGAAATAGTTAGGGTCTTGCTGTGATGCCCAGGTTGGACTACAGTGGTATGATCATGGCTCACTGCAGCCTTGACCTCTTGTGGCCAAGTGATCCTCTCACCTCAGCCTCCTGAGCGGCTGGGACCACAGAAATGGACCAGCACACCCAGCTAGTTTTTTTTATTTTCTACAGAGACAGAGTCTCCCTCTGTTGCCCAAGCTGGTTTCAAACTACTGGGCTTAAGCAATCTTCCTGCCTCAGCCTCTCAAAGTGCTGGGATTACAAGCATGAGCCGCAACACCCAGCCTACAAAATTTGATTTAAATTAAGTAAAAACAAAACTTTGTGTGTTTTGTTTTGTTTTATTTTATTTTCCATAAGTTATTGAGGTACAGGTAGCATTTGGTTACATGAGTAAATTCTTTAGTGGTGATTTGTGAGATTTTGGTGCACCCATCACCTGAGCAGTATACACTGCACCATATTTGTAGCCTTCTATGCCTCACCCCCCTCCCACTCTTTCCCCCAATTATCCCAGCACCATTTGTTGAAAACAGTGTCCTTTCTCCACTTTATATTTTTGTTTGCTTTGTCAAAGATCAGTTGGCTGTAAGTATTTGGGTTTATTTCTGGGTTCTCTATTCTGTTCCATTGGTCTATGTACCTATTTTGTACGAGTACCATGCTGTTTTGGTGACTATGGCCTTATAGTATAGTTTGAAATCAGGTAGTGTGATGCCTCCAGATTTGTTCCTTTTGCTTAGCCTTGCTTTGGCAATGCAGACTCTAAAACAAAACTTTGGATAAATGTAGTGAATATACTAACAGTTCAACACTACACTGTACAAACCAGAACTAATCTGTAAATTAGTTTATAGTATAAAATCAATGTTCATTTTCTGGTTTCAATAATTGTACTATCATTATATAAGTTCAAATTTGGAGAACGTATACAAAGGGTACA
>NW_016825419.1:0-669 GCF_001698545.2 Rhinopithecus bieti | reverse complement strand
GTACCCTAGAACTTAAAGTATAATAAAACATGAAAAGAAAAGAAAAGAAAAAGAAGAAGAAGAAGAAAAAAAGAAAGTATCATGTAACTCTGTGAGATGAATAAAGACATCACAAAGCGGTTTCTCAGAAGGCTTCTTTCTAGTTTTTATATGAGGATATTTCCTTTTCCACCATAGGCTTCAATGGGCTCCCAATTGTCCCTTCTCAGATACCACAGAAAAGTGAGGACAAAGTATTCCCTCAACAGAAACGTTTAGCTCTATGAGATGAATGCACACATCACAAAAGAGTTTCCATGAAAGCTTCTTTCTAATTTTATCTGAGGATATTTCCTTTTTCACTGTATTCCTCAATGTGCTCCCGAATATACCATTGAAGATTAAACGAAAAAAGTGCTACCAAACTTCTCAATAAAAAGGACATTGTTACTTGGTTAGGTGAATTCACACATCACAAGGCAGTTTAACAGGAAGTTTCTTTTTGGAATTTATGTGAGGATATTTTCGTTGTCACCATACTCTTCACTGCTCTCCGAAATATCCCCTTGCAGACTCCATGAAAAGAGTTTTAGCCTATGTCCTGAATGGTATTACCTAGGTTTTCTTCTAGGGTTCTTATGGTATTAGGTCTAACATTTGAGTCTCTCATCCATATTGAATTAATCTTCG
>NW_016825418.1:0-683 GCF_001698545.2 Rhinopithecus bieti | reverse complement strand
CGCCACCTCGCCCGGCTAGTGTTTTGTATTTTTTTTTTTTAGTAGAGATGGGGTTTCACCGGGTTAGCCAGGATGATCTCGATCTCCTGACCTCGTGATCTGCCCGTCTCGGCCTCCCACAGTGCTGGGATGACAGGCTTGAGCCACCGCGCCCGGCTGCTTGTCATTTTATTGAGGATCCCTTGTATGTGACAAGTTGCTTCCCTCTTGCTGCTTTCAGGATTATCTCTAACTTTGTGTTTCAAAAGTTTGACTATAATGTGTCTCAGTGTGGGTCTCTGAGTTCATTTTACTTGGAGTTACTTGAGCTGCTTGGATGTTTATATGCATGTCTTCATCAAATTTGGGAAGTATTCCGCCATTATTTCTTCAAACATAGTCATGTGCTGCATAATGACATTTTGGTCATTGATGAACTGCATATATGATGGTGGTCCTCAAAGATTATAATACTGTATTTTTACTGTACTTTTTGTGTTTATATGTACTTAGATACAAAAATACTTACCATTGTGTTATAATTGCCTAAGTATTAAATACGGTAACATGCTGTACACATTTGTAGCCTCGGAGCAATAAGTTATATACCCTATGGTTTAGGTATACAGTAGCTATACCTTGTAGGCTTGTATAAGAACTCTCGGCCGGGCGCGGTGGCTCAAGCCTGTAATCCCAGCACTTTG
>NW_016825417.1:0-35209 GCF_001698545.2 Rhinopithecus bieti | reverse complement strand
CTTCTTCTAGGGAAACACCTTGAGTTGGAAAAGAAAGGTTGCTCAATCTCTCTCTCTCTCTTTCTCTCTCTCTCTCTCTCTCTCTGAAAAGGAACGTGAGTAGGAGTGGTGGTGTTTCAAATATTTTTTTAAATGGTGAGAGCAGTTGTAATCATGACGACTTAATTAATTTACCTTTTATCTTTTTATTCTTTCTTGGCAAGGGCAGTGTCATTATTAATTTTTACTTTATTTTGTTTCTTATTAACCCCAGGTTTTAATATAGTGCACTCAGAAGTGCTCAAAGAATGGGAGACAGTGATTTCTGGACTCACAAACTTTCTGTGAGCAACTGGTTAGCAAATGGTCATGTCATCAGATGGCTGGACTGGACGGTACTGTTTCACACTGTATTAGTTAGGGATCTGTAGGAGGACAGAACTGATGGATAGATGTGTATGTGAAGCAGGGTTTATTAAGGAGTATTGACTTACACAATCATAAGGCGAAGTCCCAAAATAGGCTATCGGCAAGCTGAGGAGCAAGAAAGGCAGTCTGAGTTCCAAAACCTCAAACATATTGAAGCCAGCATTGCAGCCTTTAGTCTGTGGCCGAAGGCCCGAGAGCCCCTTGCAGATCACTGGTGTAAGTTCAAGAGCCTAAAAGTGGAAGAACCTGGAGTCTGATGTTCGAGGGCAGGAGGCATGCAGCATGGGAGAAAGCTGGAGGTTGGAAGACTCAGCAAGTCTAGTTTTCCATGTTCTCCTGCCTGGTTTATTCTGGTGACGCTGGCAATTGATTACATGGTGCCCACCCAGACTGAGGGTGGGTCTACCTCTCCCAGTCCACTGACTCAGATGTTAATCTCCCTTGGCAACACACTCTCAGACACACCCAGGAACAATACTTTGCACCTTTTGACCCAATCAAGTGCACACTTATATTAAACATCACATGCAGACCTGGACTTTAATGATTCCTGAGTGGCCTCACTCCAGCTTCAAAGGGCAGGCTTGAATTTCTTGCCAAATTTGAACTTCCCGCTGCCATTCCTGTGGACTATAACTCCGGACCTGCTGGATGAGTTCAAAGGATCATATTAGGATTGGGATTGGGAAAGTTATGAAGGAGCCCTTGTGACAAACAGGAAGCAGCAGAAAGTATGAAAGACATTGTAGAGACAAGAAGAATTGCCTGATACATGACCCTACAGCAACTCTCTAGCTGCTAAGGGAGGAAACAGAGCTGGGACCAACACAACCAGTCTACCTGTGAGGGGGCTCAATTTCCCACATGACCAGAGCTTCCCATCCTCCATGCACGGGAATCTATGACCAACTTAGATTTCCACAGGATGGTGGATGGGTGGGACAAAGTCTACAGATTCCGAGCAGCTGGCAAGTTTCAGGGTACCAGAGTAAACACTGTCACCTGAGCTCAGATTGCTTTGTGGTTGAGGTCAAATTATTTACTACCTACCATGTTCAGTGCAGCTCTCCCACTTGCCTCCTAAAATTGGAGCACAGTAGGGAAAGGGAGGTCCCTTTGCGTTCATAGGGAGGTCCCCGCGAATGCAGGCAATGCATGGCGTTCACCTATGCTGCAACCCAAGGAAAGCCTCCACATGATACCAAGAGGACAAGAGGTCACATATACTTTCTGTCCCTTTTGCCTGTGAGTTCCCATCTGTCCAAATAAGACTTCACCTGTGCAAAAGAGACACAGATATCTCCAGATGAAACACGCATTTCATCAGTAATAGTATATTTTGTAGTAGCTTTTGTGGCCCATATCCAAGATGACATTTTGTCTAAAATACTGAATTGCTAAGGAGGTGGACAAAACTGAGTTCTAATGTGGTTTTGCATATATTCTACAGCAACATTTATCAACTATTCGAGATGTTCTCTGAAAAGGCTTTAATTATCTCTAAACTGGTTTTTAATCCATGGTCGATCATAAGATTAATGTCGTCAGCCAAAAACAGCATTTAAAGAACGGAGATAAAATACATTGCTAAATAGCGTTCGCTGCATATAGAATATACAAATACACTGCATATCCCCATGCACATACATATGCTTATTTGCCTAGTCAGCTATATATAAACTTTGTATTTTTCACACAGTGTCATAAAAGAGTTTGAACGTCACTACTTTAGCGGTTATCAGACAAAATGTTTACAGGCCATTTCTGTAGCCATCTATGAAGATGATGGATTAAGATGTGCTCAGAATAAGTTCACAGTTGTCTGTGTTCTACATAATGTTCTACATAATGTTCTACATAATGCTTGAAATGGCACTCGGTGATGTTTAAGTTGGTCAGTTTTACTGCAGGGTGTGTTCACGTATGTGCTTCTGCACTCGTCTGATGATGCTTTGATATGTCTTCTTTTATTTCCCCCTTTATTATTGACTGGGTCTTATGGTTACTATTATGTAATTCATTAGTATCGTGACAGGGACATCTCTGGTACTCAGTGTTAATCCACTTCGCGTGAAATTTGCAAATGCTTTCAAGCGTGAATACTTTATCTTACCAACTTTCCTTATGTACTTCAAGGAGCTGAATGCAATTCAATATTAGTAGTTGATGTTAGATCATACTGAGCTACAATCCTGCTAAACCGCTAATCATACTAACTTGTTATGCCTCAGCTTTTATGTCACCATAATGCTTAGATAAATGACACAAAGACCAAAACATAGAAGGACGGATTCTGAGATATTGACTTTTTTTTAAATTTCCAAATTTTACTTTAAGTTCAGGAGTACATGAGCGGGATGTACAAGTTTGTTACATAGGTAAATGTGTGCAACTGTGATTTACTGCACAGATCATCACATCACCCAGCTATTAAGCCCAGCATCCATGAGCTATTCCTCCTGATCCTCTCCCTCCTCCCACCCCTGCCCTCCAGTACGCCCCAGTATGTGATTCTTCTCCCGTGTGTCCATGTGTTTTCATCATTTAGCTCCCACTTATAAGTAAGAACATCCAGTATTTGGTTTTCTGTTCCTGCATTAGTTTGCTAAGGATAATGGCCGCCACCACCATCCATGTCCCTGCCAAGGACATGAGCTCATTCGTTTTATGGCTGCATAGTATTCCATGGTGTATATGGACCACATTTTCTTGATTCGGTTTATCATTGAAGGGATGGACATATGGAATATCACAAAGACACTAGTTCCTTACTGTGGGAAATATCCCACTGTGATGGGGCAGACAGACAAAGAGAACAGCAGTTGAAGTGCACAGGAGAAACACAGGAAAGGAAACCAGAAAAATAAAAAACAACTAATGTAGTTGCCACGAGACAGGACAAAATAACACAATTTCTTAAAAGATAATCTTGTTCCATTGCCTTTGCCTCTTTTCTGAAAATCAACTTACTAGGTTGTGAGTCTATTGCTGGACTCTACCGGATTTTGATCTGTAGATTTTCCCCCAATACCACACTGTCTTGAATACTGGAGAAGTAACACAATTGCTATATGCGGCTGGATGATTAAAAATCATAATGAATAGCTTCATTCAATGCTCCTAACCCAAGGCAGCGCCCTCACCTCAGCTGAGGATCCCATGCCTCCCACCTTCTTAGGGGCTCTGCTCCTGCACTGATCACTCTTCTCTCCTGAACCATTGATGGCTCCCTTTATATTGGATCAGTCCCCAAGCCAAGGGGGAAGTCACATTCTTCCAACTCACTGATAACATAATTAATCAATGAATAAAATAGAATTAATGTGAATCTTAACATCACGTAGGGTGAATTCCCCCAAGTTACACTTCAGAATTGGTTTAGATATTCTGGTTCATTTTCCTTTGTAGAAAATTTTGAAAATGGACTCCAGTGAAGTGTGTTGCACAAGTTGAGGCAGTTTTCCTTTGCAGGGCAGCAGACACATGTGTTCGTAGCTACAGAAGGACATGGGGGAAGAACGTGAGTTTTCCCGTAGCTTGGGGAATGATCCAATGTAGAGGGAGCAGTTGATGGTTCAGGAGAGAGGAGTGATCACTGTAGGAGCAAAGCCCGTGACAAGGTGGGAGGCATGGTATACTGACCTGAGGTGAGGCGGCTGGCTTCAGTTAGGAGTATTGTATGCAGGAGGGCAGCAGAGAATGTCCATGAATCACTGAAGGTGAGGGCGGCCTTGGGGGTTCCTGACGCGGTGTCAGCAACTATGTGATTCACCAGCAGGACCCTGACTCACTACGACATGGTGAAACTTTCTTTGATTAAAGGAAGAGTGAAGGGGTAGAGATGATGAAGCTGTCACTCCTGGGAGACTATGCATTTCCCCATGGTATGAAGCAATAGCCGAGCTGTTGTCTATTATGAAAAATACACGTTCTCACAGCATTTAACAATAATCCCTCCAACTGGAAGAGAACTGGCTCACTGGATCCCTCAACCACTGTTCTGTGCAGGGCAATGTATGGAGGAAAAGTGCAGCCTGGTGCTGGCTTTAATTTTTGTTTTCTCCTGCAAGCAGGCAGAGACAGGACACAATTGTTGCCAACGAACTTTCAGTAGGTCAAAAATCCTGAACGTTTGAATTGCTGTTTCCTCCAAGTGGGAGGGGAAAAAATCAGTTTCCTGGACTTCAGCAAAGCCTTAGATAAACCTTAAACCTTAGATAAAGGAAAATAAGTGAGAAAAGGCCCCGGGCAGTGGCTCATGCTTGTAATACCAGTATTTTGAGAGGCTGAGGGAGGAGAATCACTTGAAGCCAGGAGTTCAAGACCAGCCTGGGCAACATAGTGAGACCCCTGCTCTACACAATTTTTAAAATTAGCTGGGCATCATGACATGTGTCTGTAGTCCCATCTACTCAAAAAGGTAAGACAGGAGGATCGCTTGAGCACAGGAGTCCTACGTTGTGATGCACTATAAGTCGTCCTGTGTACTCCAGCCTGGGCAAAGGAGAAAACCCCTGCCTCAAAAGGGGGATGCTGGTTTGTGAAGACACATTCCAGCCTTGTCTTCACCTGGGCTGCCACTGCTGCAGCCCCCTCTCAACATTTGAGGCAGGATCTCTCTTGGCCATGGTACTTGTAAGTGTGTTAATGTTGAATTTAGTGCTAGGGGTTTGATGGAAATTACAATGAGATAAAGAAAACGGCCCCAGTTGTAAAATGCCTTTGCATTTTGTGGCTGTTAAATCTGGATGTGTGATATCGATGGACGGGATCCAGCAGTTTGACTAATTAACGCAGCTGTCACAAGCAAGGAATTCATCTTTTCTACACTTGTCACCGGATAAGTGATAGAGACAAAAGGGATGGAGGTTACACAAACTGAGTTTTACAATTATTACAAATTCAGGATTTCATCATGACCATTTCATAAATATGATGACTTTTCACCACATTTCTATTATAATGTGTTTTCTGAACATGTTTAGTCCCTTCTGCTTACAACCCTTCCAGAATAAAAAACAAAAAAGTTTTGAGGAAGAAACGGGATGATGAAAGAGATCAAAGCTTTTCATCACAGAATACTCCATGCTGATTTTTTAACAATTGGAGAAAGCAGAAAACCTGGTACATGAGGAGAGGCAAGGGAGGGAAGGAAGACATTGGTTGTCTCTGTTTTTCAAAACTGTTCCTGGAAACTCTCCAGTTTTCCTCAAGAAATACTTCCCATGCAGGCTTTCCAAGCTGCTGTGAGTCAACGCTGAAATCACACTGACTGATGAGCCATGATCACCTTACAGGTTTTCATGGAAATCAGTTACCAGTTGACAGATTTAAATGTGGAATAACACAGCCTTAACAAATCATAGAAGTGTGAATTGATTGAGTTTGCAGCATGCATAAAAAGCATTTTTTTAAAAATGGCTAACATGGGAAGATCACTTGAGGCTGTATATTTGAAGGCAGCCTGAGCAACACACTGACACACCTCATCTGAAAAAAAATTAAATGGATTAGGTGGGCATGGTCATGCCACTGCCCTCCACCGTCAGCAACAGAAAAACACCCTGAGAAAAAGACATGTGTAAATATAGACATAAAATTCTTTATTTCTGTCACAAAAAGTCTTTCTGAGACACACTCTGCACTAAGGGTGACGTGGGACTCTCTGTTCCCAACGTTTCTGGATGCACGAGAATGGTTGGGCAAGACACACGCACAGACACACACACACACACACAAACACACACACACACAAACACAGACACACACACACATACACACACAACAGCTCTCGCATCCCTTGCTTTCCACTACAAACACCCTGGAATTTGGGTGTGAGGACAGCAGGAAAACCCTGGTCGACCCTGCCTGTGCCTGACTCTACTATAAAGACACATGCACACGTACGTTTATCGCAGCACTATTCACAATAGCAAAGACTTGGAACCAACCCAAATGCCCCATCAATGATAGACTGGATAAAGAAAATGTGACACATATACACCATGGAATACTATGCAGCCATAAAAAAGGATGAGTTCATGTCCTTTTCAGGGACATGGATGAAGCTGGAAACCATCATTCTCAGCAAACTAACACAGGAACAGAAAACCAAACACTGCATGTTCTCACTCATAAGTGGTAGTCGAATAATGAGAACACGTGGACACAGGGAGGGGGATATCCCACACCGGGGCCTGTTGGGGGATGGGGGTCTAGGGGAGGGATAGCATTAGGAGAAATACCTAATGTAGATGACGGCTTGATGGGTGCAGCAAACCACCATGGCACGTGTATACCTGTGTAACAAACCTGCATGTTCTGCACACATATCCCAGAACTTAAAGTATAATAACAATTTTAAAAGAAAGAAAATGGTTCACAGCAAGGTGAGGTGGCTCAGACCTCAAATCTCAGTACGTTGGGTCATCGAGGCATGAGGATTGTTTCAGCCCCAGAGTTCAAGACCATCCTGGGCAACATAGGGAGACCCTGTCTTTACAAAAAACTTAAAAAGTATATACCCAGGCATGGTGGAACACGCATGTAATTCCAGCTACTTGTGAGGCTGAGATGGAGGGATTGCTTGAGTCTGGGAGGTCAAGGCTGCAGTGAGCTATGATTTCTCCACTGCACTACAGGCTGAGCAACACAGTGAGAGCCTGTCTCAAATGAGACGAAAAGAAAAGAAAGTGCTTCAGGGCCAGCTGCGATGGGTGATGAAGCTTCATTTCAAAGGTCAACCACTGCCATGGGACACTGATGCTATGGATGGTTCTGTAGCAGTCATGGCTCTGGGATCCTGGGACTGATGTCATTCCACTCGGCGAGAGCAGCCCTCTCCAGGTTGGGACACAGGAGGAAGGGGCCAGGCTAGATCAACAGGCTACCAGGGACACCTGTCTGCTATGGAATGGCAGATGGGATCAGGAGAAGGACAGCTGAAAGGAGGAGAAGGGAGACGCACTGCTCAGGCGAGGGGCCAGTCTCCTAAAAAGGGAAGTCATTGGCCTTAGTTCGTGTCATTGCTCTAGGCCCCCATGGAAGCACATGATGGTGCAAGAAGGAAATCAAGGCTGATGGTAGGGGGACAACAGCTTGCATCATGTCCCATCCTATGTGTTCAGTGGCCCTTGAGAGAAGCCCATGCCTTTGGGGGATCTAAAAGGTCATTTTCTGACACAACTCCATTCACCACCCATGGGGAGCAGGGATTTGAGATAGACTGAGGCCTCTGGGGAGAAAAGCCAGTAAGAGTTGTGAGGTCTTCTCATAAGATGCACTGCCTTACCTGTATGGTGAGTCTCACACTGTGTTCCTCATGTCCTATGTTGCTGTGTGCTCTGAGGTCATTCTTCTCAACCTCATGTCTGTCCTGGGAGGAGTGGATATATTTCAGACAGTCTTGCTACCTAAGGGATTTAATAAATTTTCTTGAAGTCCCCTAGGCTGGGCAGTAAATTCCCAGATCCTAGGACACGATTGTGGCCACACTACATGAGCTTCCCTGGGTGTGATTCCTGGAATCTGCATTTTTAACAGATCTTGGGTTCTAACTTTCATAGAAACTTGTCTGAGAGTGGCTAGAGCAGGGGAATAGTCTGCTTTCCCAGCTCCACAGCTTCTTTCTCCTTTGTGAAGGTATAGAAGGGACAGGTTTGTAGTATATAAAATTTTAAAAATTTATGCATGCCCTATTTCATAGTTAGTGCTTTTTGCATCCTGTCTATCTTTATCTTACATGATGCCGCAGGTTCCCTTACATTTTCCCCTACAAGTGTTGTAACATTAGCTTTCACATTGAGTTCTATGAAGCATTTTGAGTTAACTTTTGTGTATGGTGTGAGGCAATGGTTGAGGTTCATTTGTTTGCATGTCAATGTCCAACTCTTCCAGCACCACTCCTGGAATAAAACATCCTTCCCCACTTAATTATCTTGGCACTTTATGGAAAAATCCGTTTAACTTGAATGTATAGATCTAGCTTCCGACTGTTATGCCTTTTCTTCTGCCAATATCACAGTAAAAACTGTGATTAGCACAGTTGTCAAATGCATCTCGATATCAGGTAATGTGAGTCCTCCAATATTCTTTGTCCTTTATAAAATTGTTAGATTATTCTAGTCCCTTTGCTTTCCCATATAAATTTTGAAGTCAGCTTGTCATTTTATAGCAACAGGAGGCTGCAGGGATTTTGATTGGTTTACATTGAACATACAGATTATTTGGGAGTAACTGACATATTAATTCTGAGTCTTGCAATCCTTTAACGTGGCATGTCTCTGTATTTATTTCAACGAGGTTTCATATTTTTCTCAAATGTTTTTTAGGCTTCTGAGCACGGGTCTTACACATATTTTGTGAAATTTTACCACTACATATTTCGTGGGGGTTTTGCTGCTATATTAAGGGATATTGATTTTCAATTTTCAATTGTTTGTTGCTGCCATATAAAAATAACATTGACTTTTCATGCTCATCTTCTACCATGTTACTTTGCTAAACTCACATATGGGGAAATTCCATTTGGCTATAATGTAAATCTTTTTATATTGCTAGTTTTGAACTCTGGTTAATTGTTTTATACAGAGTTTGTGTCTGTTCGTGAGTTACATTGGTCTGTCATGTTATTTTCTCATAATGTTGTCTGGCTTCGATATCAGGCTGGTGCTTGCTCTGTAAAATGCTTTGGAAAGTGTGGCCTCTCCTCAATTATCTTGAAGTGTGTGGAGAATTGGCATTATTTCTTCCAGAAACATTTGGCGGAATTATCCAGTGAAGTCATCAGAAACATGAGGTTTAATTGAGAAATATCTTTACTGTATTTCTTTGTTGCTTTTAGTGAATCCAATTCCTTTAATTGATATATGGCTATATATGTCATTTATTTGTTTTTTTAACGTTGAATTTATATCATTTTTTTGTGGGTATTTAGTAGGTGTATATACCTGTGGGATACTTGACATGTTTTGATGTAGCTTGCAATTTGAAATGAGAACACAATGGAGATTGAGGTATTCCTCCTCTCAAGTATTTATCCACTGAGTTGCAAATAATCCAATTATACTGTTCACATTATTTTAAAATGTACAGTTACCCCCTTTTTTTCTTTTTATCACTTGTCCACTGTTTATTCATTGGAAGGAAGGCCCGGTCCTAGGTAGACTCAACCTCTCCTGAGGAACTGCGGAGCCAAAGGCAGGAGGCTTCCAGAATGCTTAGACTCTGATCCCCCTTACTATCACCCTGAGGCTTGTCTCACCAAAGCCTTCTTCTGTCCATAGTTGTCTCACTGGGTCTACAAGGGAATCCTCCCACAAGTCTGGGGTCCAGTGTGGTCACTCCTGATGGATGTCAAGAAGGGGAAGGCCAGGAACCTAGGGAAATACCTCGTTTGGCCCTACCACAACTGGCCAGAGCAGGACAAACATGCCATGCCGTGTGAGAAGCCCAGTTACCCAGATGGAAGGAAAGTCAGTCCTGGGGGGTGGTGGAAGGGGCCAGTCACAAATCCTGGACAGGTAGTGACCTGGGCTCCACAGGTGAGCTGAGCTCTCATGGCTTTCCCTGCCTTTGGAAACAAGGAGGAGCAGAAGTTTTCTGTGGAAAAAGCTTCCTTTCCTTCCAGAAGTGCTGTTTTATGGCAGCTGTTTTGGCAGTGAGTCTTGTGTCTGTGATGAGGCTGGGTCCTACTCTTGGCCATGCTCTACAGAAAATGATGGAGCAGGGCAAACTGTCCTCAATGAATGTACACCAGAATGGCCTAGACGTGAGCCACACCTTCAGAAACCATGCATGCTCCGAGAGCGCTACAGCATCAAGTAAGGCCTATGGACGGTCCCTAACTGAAGGGGATCAGGGAGGTCTCTGGGTCGAGGTACGGGTCTCTGAGAAGAGGGTGAGAGCCCAGCCTACTGCCTGGAGTTCTGGCCTTGGGAAAGGACTGCAGAGGGCCCAGGAATGGGGAGGCTTTCAGGGATGTCCAAGGGGCTCTGAACACCTCTGCTCCTTCCATGAGGGCAAGGAAACGTTGAGCACCCGGACTGCCACCTTAATGTGCTTCCCACAGCACTCAATTGATGGGGCAAGGATGCACAGGAGACCCGCCGCCCCCGGCCAGTGCAGTGACCCTGCTGCTCACAGTGCCTGGCTTCCCCACTGCAGGGTTCTGACTCCTCCAGAATGATCCTGCTCCTCTCCTCTGCACAGGAGGCAGAGGCACGTCCCTGCAGGGCACAGAAACCATGTCCTGCCAGAGAGGAGACATCCCACAGCAGGGACTCGGGCTCAGGGCCAGCATCGTGTGCAGACTGGGCCAGGAATGACCTTGGGAGAGAACATGGGAGCCCCTTCTTCCAGGGGCCACATTCGACTAAGATGAATTGACCCCCATGAGGATCTGCAGGATCTTGTCCGAGGCAGCCTCGTTGGGAAGGGCAGTCTGATCCTGTACAGAGTGGGCCCCCAGCACTACAGACTGAGACCCTAGTAGGCTCTCCTCACTCCACCAGCCGTCAGCCTTCATGGGGCAGGTCCTCCCATGCCTGCTGTCCCCACAGACCCCTTTTGGGCTCATCCTGAGGCTCTGGGACGTCTGCCTTCTGCAGAGTGAGCACATGCTCACAGCCAGGACACACGCGGCATTCAAAGGGCACAGAACCTTGTCCCCATGTGCCTGAGGGTGCTGGGGGAGCACAGAAGACACACCTCAACTGGCCTCAAGGCAGCACTTGCACTGCCCACGCGACCCTGTTTTTCCCTCTGTGCTCTGGCCCAGAGGGAAGGCCAAGGCAAGTCAGGCCTGCTGAGCTGCACAGGGCACCGTGAGTCCTTCTAGAAACTGAGCCCACCCCGGACACCACGCAGATGAAAGGCAGGAGTGCGGTGAGCACTCCGCTGCGTGGGCCTTCCCTGTGTCTGTGGCCTCCTGTGCACAGCTGGACCCCAGTGTTGTCCAAAAAGGGCCCAGCACTGCCCTGTGGGAGGTGCCCAGGACAGAAATGAGGTGAAGGCACAGACCGCTCCCAGGAGACCCCACCTGGCCTGATGTGCAACCCCATTCCTAGAACATCTCCTGAAGCTGTCCCTGTTTGACCCGTGGGAGTTCCTTCAGGTCATGCTGTCTCAGGCCTGGGCTCTTGAGGACCACGTGGTGCTCAGGCCCCCATGGCCAAGTTGAGAAGGACACACTGCGACCTGCATCCCACGTGGGCTCCAGCCTCCCGAGTCACCCTCTGAGGCATTAAATCATGGGGACTGCCCAGGACCCTCCATCCCTACTTCCCGGGCCTTCCTCCTTTTCCTCTTCCTTCTCAAAGAAGTTTCTGAAAACAGGCCGGTTGGGACCCAGGGCAGGTGGTAGACTCGCCTCAGTGACAAGGCAGGGGATGAGGGCAAGACCCCTCCAAGCCCCTCTCCCACACCCTTCCCCTCCTGGCCTAGAAGAACCCTGGGGGGCACTGGATGGCTCCATCCCATCTGTGTGAGCCTATACCCACAGCTGACAGCACCAACAGGGCCAGAGAACAGTAGGGGCGCCTCACTTACGAGCACCCCTCCGGGGGTGTCAGGAGAGCAAGCCTTGAGCCAGAGAGTGGAAAGAATCAGTGTCTCAGACCCAGAGAGGATTCAGGGAAATGGTGCAGTAGGCCCCCTGGTGTGGGAACTCATGGCATGGCATGGATTGTCCGGGATGCCAGAGGAGTCCAGTGTGCAGGAGCTATGGAGACAAATGCTCATCTTAGGTGGCAAGGGGGGCCAGGTGACAGGTAAGGCCTCTCCCAGCTGAGTTCTGGACCAGGGCTGAAGCCCAGACAGAGCAGCCCTGGGGTGAAGGTATGAGGCCTGGAGCCCCGAGCCAGCCTGAACCCTGGGGTCCATCTCAGGAGCAACCTGAGGTGCCCTGACAGCACCCATGCCCCAGGCTGCACACACCCCTCGCCCTGGGTTCAGCACCCTGAGGGTGTTTCCTCAATGTCACACCAGGTGGGCCACTAGAGACCCCAAAGCTCCAGGGGCCCAGGTGCATGAGGCCCAGCCATGCAAGGAACAAATGGGCTTGGCGGAGAAGTGGACCAAATCTGCTTTTCTTTCAGCCAAACCCGCAAAGATCCCTAGGAAGGTCCTGGGCCTGGAACGACTGTCCCTGGCACCCAGGCCTCGGCGGGCATTCCTCAGCATGGAGACCCTCCCTAAGGGGGATGGGCTGGCCCTCTGTGGTCTACCAGCCCGGGCCCAGAAATCCAGAAGCTGACCCTGAGGCCAAGGCCCAGCAGCATGAGGGGACTTCTGCAGAGCCCAGGGCAGCAGGACACTCTCTGGGGGCTCAGCCACCCAGAGTGCAGCAAGTCTGTTCCTATTTCAGGACAGACCCCGGGATTTTGGGCGATTTCTGTGTCGGTATTCTCTCCCAGAACTCCCCATGTACCTGGGCATCCAGGGCTCATGGTTTCTACAGTGCAGCTTTGAGCAGGCATGCTGAACTCCTATTCCTTCCTTCTGCCCTGGGCACCGCCAGGACCAGCGCACAGGCCCATCCCTGCCAACCCATCAGGACTCCAACAACCAGACCTTGCCCAGCCCACTAAAAACCCAGATGCATTTTGTGGTTGGAAAAAGTCAGAAAAGGTGACCTCAGCCCATGTAAGCAGGCTCCAAAGTGGGCACCAGAGCTGCAAGGAGAGAAGGAGCTCCTGGCAGCACTGGAATAAGCTCTGGCAGGATCCTAGAGTCTGAGGTTCTGTCCTCCTCCTTTTTTTCCCCCCCTTGAGTGCTTGGAATTGTCGCCATTTTACGTGGAGTCTGCATCCATGGACAATCAGTTTATTAGAGAACTTCTCAGCACCCACTTCTGTAGCCACCCTGTGGAAAGCTGGATGAAAGGCACACTGCTATCTCTGCACAACAGTGACCATCCGGATGTCACCAACAGTCAGACACAATTTCTTAAATCTGTCTGAGTAATGGTATCCGCCAGATCACCAACATACAGTATGGTGGCAGCCTTCTCTGTTGGTGAGTCAAGACGACGCATGGTTGAAGCCTGCTTTAGAAGCTTATCTGCTACAGGGTCACTGTTACCACAACATCGATCTTTAATATTCTGACCAGCAAGGGGGGTCATCCGGATCTGCAGGCTTCTCATGTCTTTGCAAACAGTCCTCTCCTTTCACCCAGAAAGAACAAATGTAACGCTTATTCCTCAGGCAGTACAGTGTGGTGCGGGCCAGTTTGAGCAGCATCTCACTACTGGATGCGACTTTCCCCTGCAGAACAACTGGCCGTATTCTACCAGGGTTAGAAATTCCTCTGTCCATATCTGCAGTTGCCTTTAAAGGCAAGTCTGTGTCATGAACCTGTATGGGCAGGGATACTCTAGGTCTAAGAGGCAGGTCTGACAGACATTTCCTGCAGGCTTGGCCCCCTTCAGTCTTCCTGGGATGCATGTGCTCCCCAGGGCACCAGTCAAGCACTGAATGGCCTGACACAGAGTTTACATTTTTTTCTCATAGTTCTCCTTGGTCATGTTTCTCTGAAACATGTCTGGCACAGAATGGAGAAATCGGCATCCTCCCAGTTTTGCCTATTTAAGGTGCTGGAACCCAGAGAGGTCACCATCTTGAGAGGGTCAGCAGGCAGCAGTAGATTTTCAGGTGGGAGAGAGGACCACCACAATCCCACCAGACCCAGCTCTCCTTCCTGGTGCTGTTCTTGAGGCCCTGGATAATTGCCTTTCACCACACATGAGTCATCTTTCTTGAGTCAAGGTGAACCTCACTTCCAAGGGATCCCTATTCTTGTAGGACACTCTGTGCTTCCTGGTCTCTCCGGGAGCTGGTTAAAACTCCATGCTTTTCCATTGGAATACTGAGATAGACAACCTTGAAGTGCAGTTTTTTTTTTACAAGGGTCTTTATTCAGCCATGACATTAATTTCCCACTTGGAAGGAGGACAATAGTCTTATTTTCATCAGTATGTGTAGTGCATGTTCGTGCACAGCATGAACCTTAGAGGAAGACTTCTACGTTGAGATGTGAAACGCATCAAGCACCTGTGTGGAGTGACTAAAGCTACTCTACCTCTACGAGTGTCAGTTTCCTCACCCGTAAAATGGGGATCACACAACGACTTCTTCAAGTTGTTGCCAGAGTTAAATTCACCAAGATATTTAAAAGTACCTAACTACAAGAGTCCACATCATTAACAAAATCACATCAGACTTCAATGCACACAAAAGGAATGAAGTACATGTGTCCAAAGACGAGATGAGCAGCTTTCTAAGCAGCCTGATGAGCATCAGAATGAGATCTATATTTAAGTAGAGTTCTTCACAGCTCCACTGAAGAGGACACACACGGGGGCTCCAAAAAGATAAGCACACGGCCATTGCACAGTCACTGCTGTGGTGTGGGTGGAATCCCTAAAGACCCTCTGAAAAGTTGTTACACAACAGGCTCTCAGGGAACGCTGGAACAAACCAGGCAACTCAGCAGATGCTACCAGGAATTGGGTGAGCAGAGAGGGGTCACGGCCCCAAATTTAAGCAGAAGACGCCAAACCACTAGGAGCTCCTGGCTCTGCAACAGCAGCTGTGGTGGCACCAGGGCCAATCTTCTGAGACAGCTGCTGTGGGATTGCTGAGAGCATGTGTTTTTGCAGCCACACATCCAAAAGCAGTGCACTTGAAAACGGATCAGAAAACTCTCCTCTCCATTCATCTTTGTTTTAAGATGACTGATTATGGATACCCTCAC
Organism: Rhinopithecus bieti; assembly: GCF_001698545.2. Taxonomy (NCBI): domain Eukaryota; kingdom Metazoa; phylum Chordata; class Mammalia; order Primates; family Cercopithecidae; genus Rhinopithecus; species Rhinopithecus bieti. The sequence continues at coordinate 20,047 of NW_016825417.1, read as the reverse complement.
ATAGCAACATCCCCACCAACACTTGTGGACAATCGTATTTAGAAAATCCCACCTAAAGAGAGAACAGTCAGGAGTAGGATGAGAATATTGAGGGATGGGAGAGAGATGTGGGTACTTCACCTCACAGACTCTGTTTGAAACAAGAGAAGAGCCACTGGGCTGTGGTCTCCCTATTCCTTATACTTCCTCATACTGCCACATTCGTAGATGCCACATGGTTTTTGTCCCTTTATTTACAAAGGTGTTGATGAGCCCAGGGGTAATTAACAGTGAAGGAGGAAAATTCTTCACAAAGTACAATAACAGAGTCTAATTTCAATGACCAGGCTTTTTAGGTTTTTTTTTTTTTTTTTTTTTCAGTATCCCACATTGAGGAATCACAAATGAAACCTGTTGGAATGTGTGATATGAACAAAGTCTTATTTTCCTGTAGGTTAACAACTTGACTTTTATGATTAAGGCATAAATGCATTAAAGCTGGTTCCATCCCAGAATCAAAGGAACAGTCTCTGAGGACATACGGAATTTAGGGGCATCAATTATTAAGAGGTTACACGAAACTGGAAGTGCTCCCAGAAGTTTTCATTTTCTAGACAGAAAAATTTAACAGATCAGCCCCACCGAGTAAAGGTACCTCCCTGGCTGCCGTGGGTGATGAGCTTTTCATTCAAAGCAGAGACACAAAGCCTGAGGTGTCTCAAAGGCACCCCAAGTGTTCCACACCTTGAAAGTCACTATCACAAAGCTGGAACACCATCTGTTCCTGAAGGATCAGGTCATGACCTGCGTCTTTGAGACACTGGGCAGTCAGGCCTCAGTTGAGATGAAGCCAGTGATTTCAAGTGTAAAGTGTAAAATGCCCAAAACCTCATCTTTAGGTAGCTATTTGGAGCCCTGTCCACTTAAATGGGTTGGCGAACATGGCCCACCAGACAGACACACACCTGAGCACTGGGGTTTTCTCCTCTGTTCTTAGCATCCCCTGAGTAAACCGGTAATTACCCTCCCTCATGCCTCAGCGTTCACATCCTTGAAAAGGGTGATGGTGAGAGTGACCTTTCCAGGAAAGCAGAGCACATGTCAACACCTGCTAAGCTCTGAATTGGTGATCATTCCATGAGCACTTGAGAAGAGTGTGCATTCTGCTGTTGCTCTATGAATATCAATTAGGCCATGTGGTTTGATAGTGTTGTTCAAGCCTTCTGCATTTATGTATCCTGATTTTTTGTACACTTTTTCTACCAAATTCTCAGAGTGATGTTGAAGTCTTCTACTAAATGCACATGTGTTTATTTCTTCTTTGTAATGTATCAGTTTTCCCTCAAGTATTTTGAAGGTGCCTACATATTCATGGTGTTTCTGTGTTCTGAATCAATGCACCTCTCTGTGATTATGATGTAATGTCCCCACTTTGTCAAACCTTATAATAATCTCTGCTACAAAGTGTGCTTTGTGAGGTATTAATTTGACACTTCGAGTTTCTGTAATTCATATTTGCAGGAAATATCTTCTTCCATCCGTTATTTGTAATTTATTTATTTTAGAGTGGGGCTCTTATTTTCAAGATACAGATTACTGATAAATAGACTGTGAAAATCAAGATCCTATTGCAACTGTGCAACAACAATAAAAACACCAAAAAATTAGATGCAGAGGTTAATATACAACTAAAATGTTACACAGAAATCCACAGAATACTTTATTAGGTTCTTCAAAAGAACCTCCATCAAACTCTTTGATAGCCAGAAAGATATCTTGACATTATAAGTGGTATATCCTATATGAACAAAGACTAAATTGTTGTATTGCCCTTTTTCTTGCAGCGCTACAGTGTGCTCTTAATAATGATAAATTTTCCTTCACTAATCATTATGTGTCGTTTTGGCATAAAATATATTTTGAAAATAACTAGCGTCAAAAGCACGGTTGATCTCACACAGCTCTCTTAGTCTCTCCGCTCTGGGATTCAATTTGTCCCTCTGGTATATTGATGGAGGAACCTAAATACATACATATCGAGTTCTATATATATCTAATTTTAACTTATATAAACTACTATATACAAGAGTGGATTAAGGCGTTGCCGTTTTATCTAAACGATATACTAATATACTATCCAACCTATAGCATTAATGGCGAGAGGAATATTTGTGTCTCCTGCACTTTTCTATTCTTTTTCTTCCTAGACACAACCAGTGTTGTGTTTGTCCATCAGTTGGGCTTTTAATCCAGTGGAAAGTTGCCTTCTGGAGTATTACATTGGAGATTTAGTTGGTCAAGCAGGTTTGAATCTGCTTCAGAAACAACAGCCAGAATAACTTGTTGAAGGGCTGTAACATGCTATGATTGATTAAAATCCTCCTGATTTAAATGTTATCTCTTTCATACAAGTTTCTAAAGTGACTTCCATCAGATAGCTGGTTTGGCTAGGGACAAGAAACGGTATTGTCCCAGCCCCTTATTTTTCTCAACGTCTCTTTCTTTCTTCTTTTTCTTTCCGTCTTTCCTTACCTACGCTGTTTTCATAGCTTACCTCCCTCCTCATCTCCCCTTCCTGCCTTCGCTGCTTCCTCTCTCCCTCCCTTTCTCCTCCTTACTTCTTTCCACCCTACCCTCACTCAGCTCACATTGTCCTTATTTTCGCCTTCTTTCCTCCACCTCCCTTCATGCTCATTCCTTCCTATCTTTCCTTCTTTTTATACAAAAGAAATGAACTGTATTTTTGAATTTGGAAAGATCAGAAGAGTTCATGATTTTTTGCGAGTTTCCTTTTAATTTTAGTTTAGGCTCGGGAAGCTGCTTGTGGCAGGTTTGTAATTAGTTATACCTCATTCATAGGGGGTTTGTTTGTACAGATTATTGTCATCACCCAGGTATTAAGGCCAGTGCCATTAGTTAGTTTTGTTCATTCGCCTCATCCCTCCTCCTAGCCTCTAACCACTCTGATAGGTCCCAGCATGGTTGGCCCTGCCTGGGTGTTCATGTGTTCTCAGCTAATATGCTCTTCTCATTTAATAAATGACTTCATGTGGAATTCAGGTTTTCTGTTCCTACATTAGTTTACTAGGTAATGGCCTTCCAGCTCCATCCCGTTGTTCCTGAAGAACATTATCTCATATCTCACTACTGTTTTATGGCGCATAGTACTTCCATTGTGTAATATATTTCCACTATTTTAAAAAGTGCAGTCTATAATTGATAGGCATTTAGGCTTGATTTCATCATTCTTTTGCTATTGTAAGTAGTGCTGCCAATGACATAGATGGCATTGGGTCTTTATAATAGAAGGAATTATGTACCTCTCGGTACCACGCCCGCAAGGGATGTCCTCAAGCAGCGCCAAATTGTTTTTCTTTTCTTAGTCCGTGAGGAATTGCACACTCCCTTTCCACAATGGTTGAACAATTTATCACTACCAACACAAGTGTACACAACAAATACTACAAAAACTACAAACAAGCAAAACTGTTATTTTTTAGTATTGCTTTTAACATAAACAACAACACAACAATATATACACGAGAGATACTCTTATCTAGTTCTCTGGATATACTGCCCGTCGAATTCTTCCCAACAAATGTTACAACAGAGGGTGTCCCAATGTGGGTGTCCGATTAACCTGCTCTCAAATCACACAAAACACACAATAACTATATTGATATTATAAGACACACAACACACATGTTTCTCTCTTACGATTACCCCCTCAAAGTGATTTCATGACATCTATAAAAACCAACATAAGCACCTGACCCAGGTAGAGTGTAGATTTTATAAAGCATTTTCATAATGATTATTACCCTGCCTGCAGGAGGCATCCCTCCTCAGAGGGACTAGTCACTCTTTTGTATCGGTTCCCATGGCTGCCTTGTTACCTCAGGACTCTCATGACCTAAAACAAAGCAAAACAAAAGATAACATTATAGATTATTAGGCCTTTTCCCATTTTCAGGGCTACAGTGACTTTCTCTTGAGGCTTTCTAAATCTTACCTGGTGGTGGAATTCTCCTGTGTTAATATTTTGAGTACTGGTACAAAAATACAGCATTTAAATATGTGAAGTAAAACTTAATCCAGGGGCTAGCTGACTATGGTTTGAGATCTAAATACAGCCCATGACTTGTTTTGCATAGTCATTGAGATAAGATTTTTTTTCCATTTAAAAGTATTATTTCTAAAAAACACAACAATACGCCACAGAAACTACATGACACACAAAGACTGACATAATTACGATCAGATCTGTTAAAGCAAAATTTGGTGACATATTTAATCAAATACCTGTTATTCTGCTTCGCATTGTCACATACATCTTTTCATCCATTAATTACTTTATTTACACACGGATTGAAAATATGGATGTTACTCTATCCCCTCAAGAAAGCATCCAGCTTTATGATACCATGGTCTCAGTCTGGGAAGCTTGTCCCAGGGATCAGGTCAATATACGAACATATATTTGAGGTAGGAGACTGGCAGGACTTGTTTTCTGGTCAGAACTGAGCCTACAGCCTACAATCAGAATCTATGGCTATTTCTGAAACATACACTGTCTGAACGACCTACAGGTATACTCAGGGAAATCAGTTACCAGTCCAGAGATTTAAATGTGAAATAACACAACCTAAAAGAAAAAAGTGCAGATCTTTATGGTATTCAGAAGAATTATTTATTCTATTACATTTATTGGAAGCATTTATAAAACTGGCCAAGGTGGAAGGATGGTTTGAGCCCAGGAAATTGAGACCAGCGTGGGCAACACAGTGAGACCACTATCTAAAAAATGATTAAACCAATTACCCAGATATGGTGTCTGCACCTGTAGTAGCAGGGACTGGGGAGGCTACATCGGGAGGATTGTTTGAGCCCAAAAGATGGAGGCTTCAGTGAGGTGTGGTCATGCCACTGCCCTCCAGCCTGAGCAACAGAGCCACACTCTGTCTGGAAAATAAAATAAAAAAGGATTTATAAATAAGGATATGAAAATAATTCATTTCTTCCACAAAAGGTCTTTCTGAGACACATCCTCCAGTAAGGGACTGTCTGTTCCCAACGTTTCTGAATGCGTGAGATTGGACAAAGAGAAACGAAAGCTCTCAAGTCCCTTTTTTCTACTACAAACGCCCTGGGGATGCGGGACGGGGGACAGCGGAAAACCCTACCTTGTCCTGCAAAGTCCCTGGCTCAATGTGCATGTCCCTTTCTATGAAAGTTCCTTGCTGCCCGTGCGCCTTATTCTCTGCCTTCCGTCCCTGCACAGCTGTGAAAGGAGAGGTGGTGACTTCCTTCTTTCGTGCTGACTACGACTTAGCCAGTAGGTCTGCAGATCAGTCCTCCCAGAAGCTGAAGTGTGAGTGAGTGTGAGGGGAAGCGGACGGGCTTCCTGTGCGTTGTGCCACTTGGTCCATGGCCTCTGAGGTCGTCGTCTTTCTACTAAACCTCAGCGATACCGCCATGGCCTTGCTGTTGTGGGGGTCCTGGGCCTGGGAAGAAGGAGGGCCACAGAGGACAGCGGAGGAGGGTCAGGTGAACATGGAGTGAGGTTTTTGTTTGCTTGTTTTGTCTGTCTGCTTGTTTGTTTGTTTTCACAGAGTCTTGCTCTGTCACCAGGCTGGAGGGCAGTGGCGCAATCTTGGTTCACTGCAACCTCCGCCTCCCGGGTTCCAGCGATTCTCCTGCCTCAGCCTTCTGAGTAGCGGGGAGTACAGGCCCCTGTAACCACACCCAGCTAATTTTTGTATTTTCAGTAGAGATGGGGTTTCACCATGTTGACCAGGATGGTCTCAATCTCTTGGCCTCATGATCCACCCGCCTTGGCCCCCCAAAGTCCTAGGATTACAGGGGTGAGCCACTGCGCCCGGCCATGGGGTGAGTTTAGAAAGCTGCCATTATTTGAGGTATTTGAGTCCTGGGTCGGGGGCAACCCACACACAGAGAGGAGTGATTCCAAAGTCATTAATGGGGACCTAAGAAGGAGCACAGGACAGGGCCAGGCGGGATAAGGAGGGGCACCACAGCCCTTAAGGCAAGAGGGGACCTCACTGCGCATGCTCCTTTAGTGCTCGCCTCCGTGCGCATGTTCACTGGGCGTCCTCCCATCAGCCCCTTTGCCAGTGTGGGGAACGCGGTGGAGCTGTGAGCGGGCAACTGGGGTCCGTGAGGTCTGGATTCTTTCTCTCCTACTGAGACACAGCGGGTAGGTTCACAGGCCGATCCAACTGGGAGTTGAAGTGTGAGTGAGAGTGAGGAGGAACCAGCGGGCTTCCGGAGGGTCGCATGTTTGGTGACTCAGGGTGAGAAGGGCCTCGAAGTTGTCGTCCCTTTCATGCCGCGCTGCACCCATTGTCTTGTCACGGCCATAACTAGGGAGGAAGGAAGGCTGAGGAGTGGAGGGGCTCAGGTGAAGCTGGGGCGATGCTGGGGTGCTGGTGGAGGTATCCGAGTCCCAGATGAACCTGTAACCCCGACAGAAGATTCCAGACTCCCCAGATGGGACCAGGGGAGGGATGGCATGAGCGGTATGGAAGGGTCCTGGAGACCCGGAACGCTGCGGGCTAGTGACTGCAGCCCCGAGGTCTGTAGAGTGCCTGGTACTGGTGTCCTTTGAGGAGTGCCCACTACTTTGTAGCAAATTCTCAACTCCACTGTGGAGATTCCAATGGGTGGGGCTCTGAGTTCCTAAAAAAGTGATTTGGGTCGGGGGCGGACGAGAGGCCTAGCAAATCATTATGTGACAAAATTCGCCATCACTTCAATTTTAATTCTCTAGCTGTAATTTCCTACTTGTCTCCCTGATGGAGTGTCCAGTTGCGAAACCAACCCCATGGGAAATACCCTGTGTTTTCTGCCGGGAGCCTTAAGACATTGCTCCGCTAGCTAGACCTACTTAAGTGGCTTTGCAAGCATTCGTTTCAAAAGTTGCACACACTCATACTTGCCCCGGGATTTTCAGAGTATTTCTAAATTAAAAAAAAAAAAAAATGACCAAGTTAACATTTGACCATGAAAGTGGTCGAATCTAGTTGTCCTGTAAAGTGTATTTTGCCAATCACAGTATTCTGCTTGGAGAGTGAAATACGTGTTGATGAGGAAGATCAACGTATAGGCCTATACCAAGAAGAAGTTCACAACCTCCTGAGTTCATTGTGCCTCTGCTTATGAATGTCTTAACATTCGATGTTTTCTCTTAGCAGAAAGTTATTTCTCTGGTAGTGTTGTTGGACTATCAGAATGGTAGTCCATTGTTTATGGCCTCCCATTCATAATTGTCTCCCATGTTGACAAAAAATGATCATGGCATCCCATGAAGGAAAGATTAGTCCAGAGGATGATATTTGGGTTTTGTGTGGATGGATGATCGTGTGTGCCCAGATTTTGTCCACAACTTCCTCCTCATGTTTATTCAGAACAGATTACACTCATTCATCCCAACATAGACTAAAACGGCTTCCAAAGTCCTTGAGGGTATCTATCTTTGAGTAACTTCTCTGAGGAAAGAATAATGTTATGAAGAATAGGTATATGGGGTAGTGTTGGAGGAATGCCTCTAGATGTACTTATGATAAGAAGTATCTATGTATTCTGTATATTTATATTATTGACATGTATTAATAGCAAAACTTTTTATCTGCACATACACACACGGACACACACACACACACAGAGCCAGTCCCAGGAGCCCAGTAATGGAGAGCCCCAAGAAGAGGAACCAGCAGCTGAAAGTCGGGATCCTACACCTGTTCAGGAGACAGAAGAAGATCAGGATAGAGCTGAAATCCAAGGTGCTGGGAAAGGAAAGAAAGCATGTCTATGGGGCGGGAAAAGGTCAATGTGTGCGTCATGGTCTATTCCATGAGCAGTAACAGGAGGAAGGAGAACAATAAGAAAAGATACCAAACATTTGCCCAATGTTGGCAGGAAAGGGGAGAGTATAGTTTGCAGTTTCATGCTGTCCCTGGATATAAGGAATCTTATTTTATTCTTCGAGATGGATTTTGTGTGCTTGAAAATACAGTCCTTACTAAGTCACTTGAAAACAGTTAATTTGGTGTATAAAAATGTACATTATTTCACCAGTTTAATTTGATCCTCTTAGAATGTTGGTGTATGATCTTCTCAGCCATGGTCTCCACAGTATTATAAGCACCCGTTAAATGTGTGTAGAGTGCAAAGTCACCCGAACTTATAACACCATGAAAAAGGCCCCTTTGCAAAGGGATGTTAGCCCCATTGTATAAATAAGAAAACCGAGGCTCAGAGATAGAGGCTTGCAAAGAACACTTGACTCATGGAGAAGGAATTCATATTATGTTCAAAGATTTGTGTTCTTCCTACAATCCATGTTGTAATAATAAAAAGTGAGCAGTTTGCCTAAGAGGTATAGCACTCGATTGTGTCTGTACTGTAAGGTACTTCAGTATTGGCTCAGGACAAAACAGTTCAGTGAAGCAGGATAGCAACTCCAGAAAAGAGCTCAATGAATGATAGCCACTGTTTCCTTTGATCGGTGTTTTTGACTGTATGTTGGATGAAAGTTGGATAATTCAGGACACTGGTATACAGGGAGCTATATTAGTGTGATTTTAAGGGGGTTTTAACAGTTGTTTAAATACATTCATAATTACAAAAGTCAAAATAGGGTAAGATTATCCTGAAACAGAAAATGTATCCTCAACAGGTAGCATTTTCAAGCTAAACATTGACTGAATTTGGGCCTACTTTCCGTAGTCGCACTGCAAGACAGTGATTTTTCTGTTACTTTTGGTACATTGTTCTAAATGGGATTCATTTATGTAAAGTTACATATAAGGTTCTTGGTCCTAAGCATACCACAACGTTGACTAACTACCCAAACAATTTCCAAGTTACCTCAACAAGGGATGGGTGTCACAACTGTAGAATTTGTCAGAGGCCCGCCAAAACATTGATCTAATTCTTCGGAAAATTACATTTCACTTATGATTAAAGTGCCATTCATGTGGCTGACTTCAGATTTCATAGATAGTTGATACTTGCTGTTCATAATACACAATGGTAAAGTGTGGGAAATTTACATGTAGTGTGAGTTATTCTTAGATTGTAATTCAAAATAAGACATTGGGCCAGGAGTTCACGACTGTAATCCCAAAATTTTGGGAGGCTGAGTTGGGCAAATCCCTTGATCCCAGGAGTTGAAGACCAGCCTGGGCAACATTGAGAAGTCCTGCCTCAAACAAAACAAACAAACAGAAATTACTCTTGGCGGTGGGGTGCACCCATATGCTTAGCTACTGCGGAGGCTGAGACAGGAGGTTCTGCTGAGCCTGAGAGGTTGGGCTCACACTGGGCCTTGACTGTGCCACAGCACTCCAGCCTGGATGAAAGAGTGAGACCCTGACTCAGAAAACAATAAAATATCATAAAACATCATAAAACAGGGAAACAAAGGTGTATCATCTTTGCACGACATTCATTACCACGCTAACTGACAGAGTTTTCTTCCTTTTATTTTCTTTCTTTCTTTCTTTTTCTTTTTAATGTGGCAGCGTGTCATCTGTCACCCAGTCTGGATTGCTGTGGCATGGTCTTGACTCACTGCCACCTCCAGCTCTTGGGTTCAGGTGACATCGGCCTCCCAAAGTGCTGAGATTACAGGCATATGCCACTACGCCCGGCTCAGGCTTTATTTCATAATGCTAAGGAAAAGAATATCATCATTTTCTTATTTATATTTCATGTCGGAATGCTTAAATCGATATCCTTTGTATTTTGAAGTGCGTGACATGGAAGGTGATCTGCAAGAGCTGCGTCAGTCAAAGACCAGGGTTAAATCTGGATTTGGGTGCTGGCGTCAAGGTGAAGATTATACCCAAAGGAGAACACTGTAAAATGCCAGAAGCAGGTATGTTATCCAACAAGATGCAAAGTTATGTGCGTTCTCATTTATAGAATATTATACTTTTGATATTAGAGGGATAACATTACTGCTATTTTCAAAACACAGTGCAAATTCAAACTTCCTTTGAAACGCCGTTTAGACCCAAATGCCAGATGGCAAGACTTAAACACCATGAGATACAGAAACAAATTGGGTCAAAGCCATATTGAATCATCAAACGTGGCAACATTTTCTTAGTGTGGTGTGTAACCCACAGCTAACATTTTCAGATTCTTTTCTAATTTCTGCTTTCAGCAAATACATAATGCATTTGTAATAAGAGTTTGTGTGAAGTATGCTGAGCCCTGAAGCAGATTCTAGTACCAGCTCTACCATAATTTGTGAGACTCTGGATGAATTGTATAAATTCCACATGCATCCTTGCTCTCATTGAAAAGAGTGGATTCACATCAGATAGATTAAAATCCATTTCATTGCTGATTTCCACATGCTCTGGTTCTGTTGGATAGAAGACCAGGATATTCTGATTTTCATGATTTGTTTTTCGTAACAGTCAGCATCCGTCCAATTATAATGTCTGAGTTGAGATTTCATGGTACCTAAGAAAATGAGTGGGCACTCTGCTTGATGTTTGTTTTCCTGTATGGAGCCCTGTGTGAGTGTTCTTGGATTTTGTCAAATTCTGAATTCTCTGGCTCTTAAAGAATAATTGTGTTTTAAAGCCTTCCCTCAGTGAAGCCTTGAATGACTGAATGATAAAATGGCAAGAGATCATCAGGTTTCTGTGGCCAGTGAAGTAGGGAGAATGCATGTAGGTCAGTGATGCTCAAGGTGGGTGTAAGATGCTTCTGCTAAGCGTGCCCCCTGCCCTCCTGTCAGTCTTCATGAGCTACTTCGTGTAATTAAGTTGAAGACTCATATAGTAGAATCACCTCTAACCATAGCATAAGTTACATATTACAGGTTTCTGCCTTGAGACATGAGACGCTAGGGTTTGAAGTTCAACAACAGCAGGGTGCTAAATCCGGAGTGGTTGACGTAATTGTGTTTTACACGTATTTTCCAAATTGGTGACTGTTAATTACAATAACTCTTGAAGTTAAAGGAAGCACCCTATGTTTAAGGGAGAAATTACCTAAATGTTTTTACTCTACTCTGCTGAACCATTCCATTACACTATTTACATTAAAAGATAGTTCTCAGACTTTTTCCAGGAGCCCATTGAACAAGCCTCAGTTGTATTCTTAGGGAGATCATAGCTTTAAATGCACGTCTTATTAAAATAAACAGCACATTCCATGATAAAGGAAAAGAATACTATGAAATAACGATGAAAGAGCCACAGAATAAACTTAAAGGAAAAAGAAAGAGGTAGTGCATAAAAGACAGGTACGAATCATTAGTAAAAGGAAAAGCAGTTGAAATGTCATAAATTTAAAAGATTGGTGTTTTGAAATTTAGCTATAAATAGAGTATTCGGTCGTTTACACAATCTTGAAGAAAATGGAAAAAGCACGACATGGAATATGAACAAGACAGAGTGATTTAATATAGGGCTTTATTGAAAGTGACTACAATCTTGAACGCTAATATTTTCAGAGCACGGATGAAATGGTTGATAAGCTAGGAAGNTCATAACAGTCAGCTTCAGTCCAATTACAATGTCTGAGTTGAGATTTCGTGATTCCTAAGAAAATGAGTGGGCACTCTGCTTGATGTTTGTTTTCCTGTATGGAGCCCTGTATGAGTGTTCTTGGACTTTGTCAAATTCTGAATTCTCTGGCTCTTAAAGAATAATTGCATTTTAAAGCCTTCCCGCAGTGAAGCCTTGAATGACCTAATGATAAAATGACAAGAGATCATCAGGTTTCTGTGGCCAGTGTAGTAGGGAGAATGCATGTAGGTCAGTGATGCTCAAGGTGGGTGTAAGATGCTTCTGCTAAGCGTGCCCCCTGCCCTCCTGTCAGTCTTCATGAGCTACTTCGTGTAATTAAGTTGAAGACTCATATAGTAGAGTCAGCTCTAACCATAGTATAGGTTACATATTACAGGTTTCTGCCTTGAGACATTAGACAATAGGGTTTGAACTTCAACAACACCACGGTGCTACTTCCTGAGTAGTTGACAGAAGTCTGTTTTACACATATTTTCCAAATTGGTGACTGTTAATTACAATACCTCTTGAAGTTAAAGGAAGCACCCTATGTTTAAGGGAGAAATTACCTACATGTTTTTACTCTACTCTGCTGAACCATTCCCTTACACTATTTACATTAAAAGATAGTTCTCAGACTTTTTCCAGGAGCCCATTGAACAAGCCTCAGTTGTATTCTTAGGGAGATCATAGCTTTAAACGCGTGTCTTATTAAAATAAACAGCATTTTACATGATAAAGGAAAAGAATACTATGAAATAACAATAAAAGAGCCAAAGAATAAACTTAAAGGAAAAAGAAAGAGGTAATGAATAAAAGACAGATACGAATCATTAGTAAAAGGAAAAGTAGTTTAAATGTCATAAATTTAAAAGATATTGTTTTGAAAATTAGCTATAAATAGAGTATTCAGTCGTTTACACAATCATGAAGAAAATGGAAAAAGCACGACATGGAATATGAACAAGACAGAGTGATTTAATATAGGGCTTTATTGAAAGCGAATACAACCTTGATCAGAGCGTGGATAAAATGGTTGATAAGCTAGGAAAGCATACATTATTTATTTCTCTAATGCCTGATTATCTAAGCATCACAAAACCTGTGAAAGAAACTGTGAAATTTTCCAGTTGTCCCTCAAAAACATTTACTTTTAGAAATAAATTTTGGGTTTTTCAGCTGTCCTACTCTTGTTTTCCATTTCCGTATCCTTCCATTTTTTCATGTGTGACATTGTCCATAATGCTATCACATACTGATGAAAAAACTGATAGTGATAGCTTAAGAGTAATGCGGCCATATACTTAAGTATACAAAAGGGAATACTTTCAAGTGTAAAAAGAGGCATGATTCACATTGACATCACGGTAGGAGAAAACTGGGTACAAACGGTTACTGTACCTTACAAACCACAGAAGGGTGAACGAGCCCAAATAAATGTTTTTGCCCTTCTGCACAATAGAGTAAAAACAAATGCAATGCTGGCCTTTCTATTCACTTCACTTACACAGTTCCTAAGGTGATGTTAACCGTTTTCTTTCAAGATAGTATTCAGACCATTTCCAGGAGCCCATTTGGCATCCAGACCGCAGATTCAAGCCACAACATTAAAAAAGTGTTTGCCAAAAATTATACATTTTTCATGAATTCCTTTTTTGTTTCTTAGGATTTTTGTGTGGCGCTAGTATTTTGAGTAAAACTATGCACAATGTTTGCTTTCTACTTTAAACCTGTCTTTAGTGGGTTCACTTCATTTAATGTGTTTGGACCTCGGACTGTCTTGCTTTCCTTGTAGCACTAGAAAGCAGAGTGTGTTTGAAAAATATCATTTAATGCATCCGCTTGGACGGCTATTGTCCAAGTCTCTACAGAGGTCTACCTGAATGTAAGCAAAAGGGTGACTCTTAGGCTTCTGCTTTTGTCCATTGTAGAAAATTAAAACTCTGGTGTCTTTTCCGTATCCTTAATGTCATCTAAACACAGTTCTGCTAGTAATGTTCCCACCCGTTATGTTTCTGTTAGAGGTGAAGGGCAACCACAAGTTTAAATGAAGACAAGCTGAAACAACGCAAACTGGTTTTATATTAGATATTTGATTTAAACTATCTCAATAAAGTTTTGCAGCTTTCACCAAAGAAGGCCTGCTCATCTTTTGTTCACTTCCTTCCCAGGTATTTGATAATATTGAAAATCGTGGCTGGGTGCGGTTTCCCACGCCTGTAATTCCAGCACTTTGGGATGCTGAGGCAGGAGGATTGCTTGAGCTCAGGAGTTTGAGACCACATGGGGCAACAGAACAAGACTCTCTACAAAAATAAAAGAGTGAATGCATAATGTATGCATATTCTGTGTAGCTGTCTTCCCAGTTACTCTAGAGCCAAAGGGTGGAGGATGCCTTGAGCCCAGGAGGTCCAGGAAGAGGTTATTATTATTTTTTTTTTGAGATAGAGACTCTATTTTTAAAAAGTTAAGTATCATTTTTGAAATTTTATATTCTGATTGAGCTGGTGTGTACAGGGGTGATATTATGAAATACATATTTGGTCCTAGACCCTGCTTCCTGGCAGACAACTCCTACAATTTTTAGAATCTCCACAAAGTGGTTTCTTTTTGTATGCTAGTGAGTTGCTGGCAGGACCTAGGTAGCTCTAGGCTGGGGAATAAGAGTGTTGGGACTTTCAGCCCCCCGCTCAACCTTCAGGAAGGGAGAGGGGCAGAAGGTTAAGTTGATCCCCAAAGGCAGGACAACAGTTTAATCAGTCACACTTACATAATGAAAACCTTCATCAAAATCAAAAGGACAGAATTCAGAGAGCTTCTGGCTAGCTGAACATATGGAGGGCAGCATGCCCCTAGTGGGCACAGAAGCCCCCTGCCCCTTCCGTCATACCCCGTGCTGTGTCTCCTCATCTGCTTCCTTTCTTAGGGTATCCCGCTTGCCACAGAACATGTGAGAAGTCCCTGGGCTATAGAGCTAGATGAGAGAATTAGGGACTAGGTAGAAGAAAGGCTCAAGCAACCAGGGCAACCTGCTGAAGCAAGATGACTTGGGTCCTACCTACACTGTCTCTTTATAGGCTATGACATGAAGTAGCCATGGGTTTCCATCCTGCCTCTCACACAGTGCCCTTGATATGGTGGGCAAGATACTTACACCCTTTGGGACAGTTTTTCCATTTCTAAAGTAGAAATTACAATATGTACACTAAAACTACTTGCTATGAAAACTAAAGGAAATAACATCAAGCAGGCTTTACATTGCAGATAGATTTGGCTTCCTACTTAGATTTCCTTTTTTCCTTTAGATTTCAAACTTTTTCATTTCATTTTTCCTCACAGCTACATTTCTAGTGTGTGATAACCTGCTTTTGAATTTTAAGTAAGAATGTCAGCTTTTAAAATACATTTGAATTCAGAAAATAAATATTTGATTTAAGTATGTTAATTTAGTAGCAGTGTNGGGCAGAAGGTTAAGTTGATCCCCAAAGGCAGGACAACAGTTTAATCAGTCACACTTACATAATGAAAACCTTCATCAAAATCAAAAGGACAGAATTCAGAGAGCTTCTGGCTAGCTGAACATATGGAGGGCAGCATGCCCCTAGTGGGCACAGAAGCCCCCTGCCCCTTCCGTCATACCCCGTGCTGTGTCTCCTCATCTGCTTCCTTTCTTAGGGTATCCCGCTTGCCACAGAACATGTGAGAAGTCCCTGGGCTATAGAGCTAGATGAGAGAATTAGGGACTAGGTAGAAGAAAGGCTCAAGCAACCAGGGCAACCTGCTGAAGCAAGATGACTTGGGTCCTACCTACACTGTCTCTTTATAGGCTATGACATGAAGTAGCCATGGGTTTCCATCCTGCCTCTCACACAGTGCCCTTGATATGGTGGGCAAGATACTTACACCCTTTGGGACAGTTTTCCATTTCTAAAGTAGAAATTACAATATGTACACTAAAACTACTTGCTATGAAAACTAAAGGAAATAACATCAAGCAGGCTTTACATTGCAGATAGATTTGGCTTCCTACTTAGATTTCCTTTTTTCCTTTAGATTTCAAACTTTTCATTTCATTTTCCTCACAGCTACATTTCTAGTGTGTGATAACCTGCTTTTGAATTTTAAGTAAGAATGTCAGCTTTTAAAATACATTTGAATTCAGAAAATAAATATTTGATTTAAGTATGTTAATTTAGTAGCAGTGTAGCTGGTGTCACCCAGGCATAGATTCTGAAGTTAATTTGTAAATAACTGAGGTGTGACAAGACCAAATGTAAGTTCATAGTAGGTGCTGAAAACTTAACTTGCTGTGTGTGATGCCATGAAGAATAAATCAATATTCTGTCTATGCTACACCACGCAACTCAATACAGTAGTGTGTCAATTGCTCAAGCAGTCCCCAAGCAGCCCTGTGGTATCTAATAGGGCTTTGAGGATCACCACTAAAGTCATTAGTTTGCCTTTTCACATATTCTTAAATTTGGCCAATATGGAGACAATGTGCCCAAACAGATCCAAGGGGTTGATTGCTCGTAGACAAAGCAAAAGCAAGATCAGCATTGTATAAGCACCGTATCCCTATTCCCATAGTGTGACAGTGAATGGGAGGTACTCAGTGATGGACGGCACAGATAGTTGGTCTTTGGCCGGTAGGGAGCCCACCCCTGTGCCCTAAGGCAGTGAGCAATTTTACACTCCACTACTGTACCCTATGATGAAGAAAGGCCTGTGCTTACCTCAAACTAGGGAGATGGATGAAGAATGGCCTGGTGTCAGCCTCAAGGCAGATAAGGAGCTGGTGCGAAAATACCTATGGCAGCTCCCACCATGCTGCCTATCTTTCCTTGTTCCAAGGACATTCAGGATATTCTGCCCAGACTCAGGTTAGCCTGTAGTCTAGCTTTGCCTACTTCCCCTATGTGGTACCTGCAGGATCTCCAGAGCACCATGCAGAGCCTTTACCGTAGAGTGTCCAGTACGAAACCAAAGACCATATGTAAGGTGCCTAGAAACATATCTCCAATAAAGACTCCCAAACAAGGGAGATGTTTTTCTGTTAGGATCATTACAAAAAGTTAATTCATCAATTCAGTAGACATACGTGAGTGGCCTGCCATGTTACAATAAATACTTGGGATGCTGAAAATTGGAAGAACAACCAACAACACCTGGTACTTGCTGTGGGGGCTGTCACACTATGGTGGGGCAGAGAGGCCACTAAACAGAAGAGCAGCTGAAGTGCAAAGGGATAAACACAGGGAAGGGACCCAGGGGAATAAAAACCAATCAATGTAGTGGCCAAGGGGCAGGAGGAAAATAACACTGTTTCACGAAAACACACTCTTTCTCCATTACATTTCACCTTTGCTGAAAATCAATATATCATGTCTGTGAGTCTATCGGTGAACTCCATTCTGATTTGTTGATTTTTCCAAATTACCACATTCTCTTGATTACTATAGAATTAACATCACTCTTAATATTAGGTAGTGTGAGCTCCCCAAAGTTATAATTCAGCATTGTTTCAGCTGTTCTGGTTCATTTTCCTTTCCAGGTAATTTTGGAAAATGACTCCAATGAAGTGGGTTGTATATGTTGAGGCAGTTTTGCTTTGAAGGGCAGCAGATAAATGTATTTCTAGCTATAGAAGGACACAGGGGAAGAAAGTGAGTTCCCTCCTCAGCTCGGGGAGTGATCCAATATAGAGTGAGCCATTGATAGTTCAGGAGAGAAGAATGATCATTGCGGCAGCAAAGCCCCTGGGAAAGTGGGAGTTATAGGATCCTGGGCTGAGGTGAGGGGCTTGCTTCCATTAGGAGCATTGTATGCACAAGGGAGGCAGAGAATGCCAGGCCCGACAGGGGTAGACTGGATTTTGAATGCTCTGAGAATTCCCAGCAGATAATGTCTGTCTTCTGAATGAATCATTAGGGTAGGCCATTCAAATGGAGGAGGGTTCCTGGGAATTCGTGAGAGTATTGTAGTAGTGGAAGTAGGATGAGTGTGAAAGGGAGAAGCAATTCTGTTGTGGTCATGGACTTAAGGTAAAATAATTCCCAAAGTTTTGAAGTTTTCTCATCACTGCTCAGTTGCTCAGATACAGGCATCATTACATGCTCATTATATTAGTAGAAGGAGCAGGAATTCTAGCTCATAAAATAGATAGGATAATGCTCACCTCCTGAGGGGCACTAAAAATATTTCTATTGGTGTGTTAAGGCTGCCATCAAAAACTACCATCGACTGGGTGACTTAAACAACAAAAATGTATTTTCTCACAATTCTGGAGGCTACACGTCTGAGATCAAGGTGTCGGCAGAGTTGGTTTCTTCTAAGGCCTCCCTCCTTGCCTTGTAGGCAGCTCTTTTCTCCCTGTGTCTTCCTTAGCCCTCCCTCTGTACATGTCTGTGTCCTCGTTTCCTCTTCTTATAAGGGCACCAGGCACATTGCCTTAGACCCCACTCTAATGACTGCATTTCACTTAATTATTTGTTTAAAGACCCCATCTATCTCACATACAGTTACAGTCTGAGACTCTAGGGGTTAAGACTTCACCATATGAATTTTGTGCAGACACAACTCAGCCCATAACAGTATGACTGTTGGTGTTATATTAAAACTGTTTATTTTTGACACCAAGTCTCACAGGGTGACCCTGGCTGGAGTGCACTGACTTTGCCATGGCTCACTACTGTCTGGAACTCCTTGCTTAAGGGATCCTGCCATGTCATCTTCCTAGTAGCTGGCAGTACAGGTGTGTGACACCACAGTGGACTAAATTTTGTTAACCTTATTGTAGACAAGGGCAGAGGGTTGCACCATGTTCCCCAGGCTGGTCTGGAACTCCTGTGCTCATGCCATCCTCCCGCCTCAGCCTCCCTCCCAAAGTGCTGGGATTATAAGCGTGAGCCACTGAATCTAGCCTTCTTTTACTACCACTTTTACTACTCTTATCACTATCATTTATTTCATTCTTGCAAGTACCCCACAAGGTAGGATGTAGTCATGGAAGCCCAGAAAGCTCATCTCTTGCTGAACCTTACCAGGAATGGAAGTACTAATCAAACAGACAAAACTCATGTGTTTTTGAGTGGAGTGTAACTGAGAAAGTCAGATTTGTTACATTTCTTATCATGAATTCATGTGTTATTAAAGTATATGTGTACAGAAAATAGTAGTGAAGAATCATCAGGTCTCATAAAACCTACAGACATAATGGAAATCATACTAGATTTGGAGTCCACTGAAATATACCTGGTGGTCAGGCAACTGGAGGAAACCTCTGCCAAATGTCTCTGCCTCCTGAAATCCTGAGGCAGGTGACTAGTAGTGGAATCCCATAGCCATAACAAACACTCACACACTCATCATTCACACCTGCCCGAACACTTGCACATTCACCATTCACACCTGCCAAAACATTCTGCATTCATCATTTACACCTGCCCAAACATTCCCACATTCACTATTCACGCCTGACCAAATATTTCACATTCATGATTCACACATGCCCAAAAATTCCACAATCACCATGCACACTTGCCTAAACATCCCACATTCACCATGCGCACCTGCCCAAAATTCCCACATTCGCCATTCCCACCTGCCTAAACTTTCCCTCATTCACCCTTCACACCGTAACCATTTTTGGTAGAACTAAAACATTACTTCTCATTCCCAAATCTTATAATAAGGCACATTATTAGCAACACCTGGTAAATTGTGGCACACAACCCTCTGCAAGGGATCCCAGGATGAGTAATTATCAACATTCCAGCAGCAGCAGCAGCAACAAGTAGCAATACAGGGGAGAGCAGAGGAGATGGGAGTGGCTGTTGTTCAAATGCTTGTGGAGACTATACCTGTCAAGAGCTTTCTATGGTGTTTATTGTGAAAGAAGCCTCCTGGACAGTGAGGTTCACATGGAGATGTTTCCATAGGTGCCCTTGAAGCAGTTTACTGCACAGGAGAAGGTTAAACATGTTTTTATTGTGGCAAAATACACATAGTTTAGTTTGTGTTTCCTGAAAAATTTATATGTTGATGTCCTGACCCCAGGTACCTCAGAATGTGACCTTATTTGGAAATAGGGTTATTGCAAATATAATTAGTTAATTTCAGATGAGGTTGGGTGGACCCCTAATCTAATATGACTGCTGTTATTAGAAGAGGGAGAAATTTGTACACAGACGTTGCTATGGCTTGGGTATGGTAGGTTTGTCTCCAGGAAAATTCATGTTGAAATTTGACCCTCTTGCCCTGGTGCAGTGGCTCATGCCTGTAATCCCAGCACTTTGGGAGGCCAAGGCAGGTGGGCAGATTACCTGAAGTCAGGAGTTCAAAATCAGTTTGGCCAACGTGGTGAAACCCTGTCTCTAATAAAAAAAAAAATACAAAAATTAGTCAGAAGTGGTGGCATGCACCTGTAGTCCCAGCTACTCGGGAGGCTGTGACAGGAGAATCACTTGAACCCGGGAAGCACAGTTTGCAGTGAGTTGAGATCACACCACTGTTCT
>NW_016825416.1:0-262 GCF_001698545.2 Rhinopithecus bieti | reverse complement strand
CACACACGGAGAGGTGAGACACACACACACACACACACACACGGAGAGGTGAGACACACACACACACACACACACACACACGGAGAGGTGAGACACACACACACACACACACACACGGAGAGGTGAGACACACACACACACACACACACACACACACACGGAGAGGTGAGACACACACACACACACACACACACACACACACACAGGAGGAGACACACACACACACACACACACACACACACACAGAGAGGTGAGACACACA
>NW_016825415.1:1135033-1153637 GCF_001698545.2 Rhinopithecus bieti | reverse complement strand
TTGGACACCAGAAGGGGAGCATCACACACCGGGTCCTATTGTGGGGAGGGGCAGGGGGAGGGATAGCATTAGGAGATATACCTAACATAAATGACGAGTTAAGGGTGAAGCACACCAACATGGCACATGTATACATATGTAACAAACCTGCACGTTGTGCACATGTACCCTAGAACTTAAAGTATAATAATAATAAAATAAAAATCAACCAGCTGTCAGATTTACTTTGAAATTGGTTGTAAGATAATACATGTGTCTGGGATTCAAGAAAATGTGATAAACAACAGCAGTTATATAGTGGCTGACTTAAGGCTTTAGTTTGCAAACTTGTCTACATGCTCTTTGAAGGTACCAACAACTTTGTTTCACCCATTGTGAACTGTAAATGCATAATTGTTGGGTAATTGCATGGATGAATAACATTTTCCAGAAACAATTTATCACATAAATCAAACCACTTTGAACAGAATTTAACATGAACAGAAATTTAAACTCATTTCACAATAGCACTGATCTGATTCCAGTTTTTCCATATCTTTACTAACTTTGAAAATTGCCAGACATTGTTTATTTTAGCCATTCTAGTGGGTATGGAATGGTATCTTGTGGTTTTCAATTGCATTTTCTTGGGTACTATGATGTTGAATCCATTTTTATTTGTTTAATTTGTATCATTCAGTTATTATCTTTTGTGAAGTGCTTGTTCAAGCTTTTGCCCATTTTTTATGGATTTGATTTTTATTGTCAATTTGTAGGAAATCTTTATCTATTCTAGATGTGAATCCTTTGTCAAATGTAAGCATTGTGAATATTTTCTCCCAATTCATGGTTCACTTCTCAGTTCTTTTTTGTTTTCTTGGGTTATGGGGGATTAATGATATCCTTTAATAAGTAGATTATTAATCTTGATAAAGTCTATTTTATAAATTGTGTTCTTTTAAAATTCATGCTTTTGTATCCCCTCTAAAAAATCATTGCCTACCTCAAGATCACAGAGATATTTTCTTGAGGTTTTTATAGCTATTTTATCGTTCTAGCTTTTATTATTTGTCTCAAATTAAATTTTATTTATGGTGTGAGGTAGGGAGCTAAGGTTCACCTTTTCCAAATAAATAGTGAGTTGTTCCATTTCCATTTCTTGAAAAGACTCCTTTTCTCTAATGAATTTCCCACTGACTGGGTGCTTGATGGAAAAGCAATTTATTGTATATACATGAGTCTATTTCTGAGCTCTGTTCAATTTTCTTGACCTATTTAATGTATCCTTACTCCAACACCTCAGTGTCTTAATTATTATAGCTGTAAAATAAATTCTAAAATAAGGTAGCATAAGTCTTTACACTTTACTCTTTTCCAAGATTGCTTTGGCTATGCTAGATTCTTTGAATTTCAATTTCAATTTTAGAATTTATCAATTTATTCAGAAGTTTTAGAATTTATAATTTCTTTAAAAAAGTATGTTGAGACTATGATTGAGATTGAGCTGAACACATAAATCACTTTGGTCTTCTTAACATTATTGAGTCTAATAATTTACAGACATGATATTTATCTATCAATTTAGATCTTATAAAGTTTCTCCAAGTAACATTGTACAAATTTTAGTGTAGGGTCTTGCACATTTTCCATTAGACTTGTTTTCAGATATTTGATTTTTTTACTGTATTGCAAATCATATTTTTCAAGTATTGTTTTCCAATTGTTAGTTGCCAGTATATAACAATTCAATTGACTATTTTATATCAATCTTGGATCCTGCAATTTGACTAAATTCACTTATTACTTCCAAGAACCTTTTGTGGATTCCATAGAGTTTTCTTCATACATGATCATATCATCTGCAAATAAAATGTTTTATTTCTTTTCAAATTTACATGAGTTTATTTCTTTCTTTTCCTTATTATACTGGCTAGGACTTTGATATAATGTGGAAGAGAAGTGATGAGAATGGACATCCTTCCCTATTTTGATCTTAGGCAAAAGTATTTCATTTTGCCATTAAATAAAATATTAACTGTAGGCTTTTTTATAGATGACTTTATTGGGTTAAGCAAGTTCTATTTAAATACCAGTTTACAGAGAAATTTTATCATTAATAGGCATTGACTTTTATAAAAGTTAGATGAATTTTTNATTTTAGTGTAGGGTCTTGCACATTTTCCATTAGACTTGTTTTCAGATATTTGATTTTTTTACTGTATTGCAAATCATATTTTTCAAGTATTGTTTTCCAATTGTTAGTTGCCAGTATATAACAATTCAATTGACTATTTTATATCAATCTTGGATCCTGCAATTTGACTAAATTCACTTATTACTTCCAAGAACCTTTTTGTGGATTCCATAGAGTTTTCTTCATACATGATCATATCATCTGCAAATAAAATGTTTTATTTCTTTTCAAATTTACATGAGTTTATTTCTTTCTTTTTCCTTATTATACTGGCTAGGACTTTGATATAATGTGGAAGAGAAGTGATGAGAATGGACATCCTTCCCTATTTTGATCTTAGGCAAAAGTATTTCATTTTGCCATTAAATAAAATATTAACTGTAGGCTTTTTTATAGATGACTTTATTGGGTTAAGCAAGTTCTATTTAAATACCAGTTTACAGAGAAATTTTTATCATTAATAGGCATTGACTTTTTATAAAAGTTAGATGAATTTTTCTTTTTTAATACTTGAAATTCAAGATTTAAGGTCATTTTTTGTTAATTTTACCCAGGATTTTATGAGCTCTTGTGATCAGAAAACTAAAGGTCATGAGGGAAATATTCACGATTCAAATGCAGAATTTGAAGCTGTGTCAGCAAATAAAACATCAAGAGAAAAAAGTGATTAAATATTACAAAGATCTACGGGGGATATTTAACAAAACTCCTGCAACATATATGAAAGATTCCTAGAGAATGAAAAGGTAACTTCACAATCAACTTGAATAAGATGTCTAAGTCAATATAATTAAAACAGCAATTTTCCTAGGTAATATTTAATTGTAATTTGTCAATGTTTAAGTCAACATTTTATAGTCACCTGAAAGATACAACCAAAATATTACATTGCTTTCTTCTCCAAAATCAGAATTTGATGTAGCTTTTTAGTTCAACATCCCACTTCTTGTTTCATTCTACAATTCTAAGAATTTAATTAAACTAATTGGTTGTTTTGAAGTTGCATTTAGATATTTATATAGATTCCAAAGCAAGGTGTTTCCATAATTAAAGAAAAAAAATACTGCTTTATCTTGAATTTAGACAAAATCAAACAAAATTATAGTTACTTTGTGCCCAAGATACATCTGACTTTATCAGTCTCACCAAAATCAGTAGTGATGCTCTGTCCTCTGTACTGTAAACCAGTAAGCTGCCTATATCACGTTATTTGGTAAGCTATGAAAGACCTTTGTGCTCCTACAAGAAAATTATAGAGCTCCAAATCTCACAATTAAAGTAAAGCTTTGGAAATAAAGCATTTTCTTCAGAAGGATATTTTAAAATGCACATATCATTACGGAGGTGATATGGTTTGGTTGTATCCCCACCCAAATCTCATCTTGAGTTACAGTTGCCATAATCTGCACATGTCATGGGAGGGACCTGGCAGGAAATGATTGGATCATAGGGGCAGTTACCCCATGCTGTTCTCATGTTAGTGAATTCTCATGAGATCTGATAGTTTTATAAGCATCTGGCATTTACCCTGCTTACACTCATTCTCTCTCCTGCAGTCCTGTGAAGAGGTGCCTTCCACCATGATGGTAAGTTTCCTGAGGCTTCCCCAGCCATGCAGAACTGTGAGTCAATTAAACTTCTCTTCTGTATAAATTACCCAGCCTCAGGTATTTCTTCATAGCAGCAAAGGAACAGACTAATACAAAGGGCTAACTAAACCCTAAAGCCATTATCTTAAATTATGGTCTCATTTATTTTATCAGCAAGCTTTTTACCCTGGAAAGCAGTAAAAAGGAGAAGAGAAGAACATTAGATAGAAAAATTAAGTATTGATGAATGAGAGAATATTTTAAAACTAGAAAAGCATATCAGTAAGATAAAACAAGTGACCTCTCCTTAGAATACACAGGCTCAACAGATATGCAATATGTATTTTAGATGGTTGTTAAGAATAGCCTGGAGCCAGGACATGCAAAAGAAGCCTGGCTCCTAACCAGGTGATTGCTCACCATTCTAGAAGCTGAAGAGTCCCCTGAAAAAAGAGCAGGAAGAGTGCCAAAAAGAGATTTGTGATGGCTTCCTGGGGAAGACTGTAGGAGTAAAGATAAACTTTACTGACCATAACAGCTTATCTAAACTAGTCCTACTGACTCTACCCTTCACTTAGAAATAAATCTTCATTACCAAATAAATATTTGAATCAAGGAAAAAATGTGACTTGTTTCCAGGGGATTGACCACAAATACTTCCCCTACTCACCTATCATGTTTTCTCCTTTCTCTTGACCTTCAAGATCTACAATTAGGATTACTCTTTGAATTAGAACAATGTTCCTCAAACTTGAGTGGATCAGGAAGAAAGACATGATCTCAAAGACCCACAATGTTGATATTACATATACTTAAAGTTGTTTAATAATGCGCAAACACAAAACCAGGTCTGTCACTCCTTTCTGCTTGATCCCATACAACCTGCTGTCCTCATGTGATGTTTTTGGGCAAGGAAATTCTTTGTCAGGCTGCCTCTGATTGCATTTAATCCTAGTTACTATGCAGCCACTCTTCTTAAAGAAATACTTCTCCTCCATAGTGACAACAACAGAGCCAGGTTCAAGTTCACCCTACTCTTGGAACCCACAGAATCCTCCTACAACACTGGCTGGGTCCTCAATCTTTCTCAGCTACTTTCCTTCAGTTGAGGGATCCCAAGAAGGCCTGAAGGAACCAAGAGAAAGCACCAAGAGAAAGATACAGGGGGAGAGAAAGGGTCAGACAAACAAGTTATTGCCATCAAGGGAGACAGGCAGCCTCCGTCTGCATCCCAGCTTCACCACATTGGCTGTGTGATTTGCTGTTCTGAGCTTCAGGTTCTTCACCTTTCAAATAAATAATAATAATAATTGAAGTATTATATGTAACGTTTCTGGCATAGTATAGCAGTTCAAAACCTGTAACTGTTATCATGATTATACTCTGGACTTCAGAGTAAGAACATTGTCACCTAATGTCCCAAAGCTTCTATTTAGCCAGTCAGTGACCAATATTTATTAAGCAGTGGAGAATTAGAGAACATATATAGTATACCCTCCTTGCCTTCAAGTACTTAGTTCAAAGAAGACCTCTAGTCTATCAAAATACAATTTTTGAGAGGTATAGAAAAAACTAGAAATCAAAAAGCCTGGATTCTTAACATAGTTTGCACTGTGCATTACCTGTGCTTCAAAAGGTAATCACTTGATGGTTGTGAGTCTCATATTACTCCTGCTTAAAACAGAGATCATGTTTTGTGCTATGCCTACCTCAAGGATTATTATAGAGGCAAATAAGATATATTAGGGCACTAACAAATATAATTTATTATGATTAGTGATTTTCAAGACCAAAATGACATCTCATCCAATTCTCTCATTTTCCAGATGGCAAGACAGACTCCCATAGAGGCTTCATGATTAGTCTAACAACATACAGCTAGAGCTGAGACTCACACTAAGGGCTGAGGTGCCTCTCTCTCAGATTGTTGGCATCAGCTTCCCCTCCCTCCCACCTTCCTTCTCTGCTTATTGTCCCCCATGCCTTAAAAAGATGAAGCACTCTATAAGTGCTAACAATTAATCTAGAATTATTGTTAAAAATGGTGAGCTGATAGAGTAGGAAAGTAATCAGAGTTTAGAGTCAGGGAAGGTTCCATAAAGATGAGTTCCCAGAGCAGGTGCTCTGCAGATCACAGGATCTCATTTCAATTCCCTGTCCAGTATCATTGCTTATGAGCATAGTAATAAATTCCCCCAGCATTTAGCACTCCCTGGGACCTCTTTAAAAGGCCCTCCACTCTTCTACACTGCCCAAGTAGGTTAATTAGTACGGCTATCTGAAATCCTTTACTCCAACTGTTCAGATAGCTGCACACTTTGGGGACCTACCAATTATTTCCCGCTTTTCATGAGGTGGCTTATTTTAGTCAATGCAATATCCCAACAACTCTGCCCACTCCTGAAAACTCTCACCCTAGATCATCTGTGCCTTATTTGCAGAAGAAACTTTTATTCTCGGTACTTTTAACTTGGAGTGCTATTTGGAAAGACTTGGCTCATAAAAAGTCTTACAGTTCCTTTGTTGGCCTTATCATGACCTGAACATTTTGTTAACAAAGCACCCTGTTAATGTTTTGACCACAAGAACTAATGTGCTTGGGGTTGATGGTGTTGCCAAAGTGATGCTTGCTCCTAAAAAGGGAAAGTTTTAATTCTATTTTCAAAATAAGTCATCTTACCCCTGCTATATTAGGAAATGTCATCAATCAATCCACGAAGTCTGCAGTGGATGGGTACTGTTGGAGGGACGGGTGTGTTAATTCACTTGTCAGTCCAGTTTCCCAGTGTCACAAACCTCACCTCCCTGTAGGGGGCAGGTGAAGTTCCAACAGCCCCAGTTGAAATTGGCCTGAAATTGTCCTTTTAATTACAAAATATACAAAGGTATTCTCAGTGGGTGCAGCCGGACTGATACCTAGTGACTGGGCAGAGATTGCAAAATAAAAAAGGTGATCTGAGGGTCAAAAGACAGACAATGATTCACTTCATTATCTCCTGGGCAAAGTCATTCTCAGCTCAGGAAATCACCAGAGTCCTAAAAGCTCCAAAAATAATCCCTCTAAGAGCAAATCTTTAAAGCTGAATGCCTACCTGCACAGGAATGAAGACTCCAAGCTCGAGTCGGGAGGAAATGTAGTGTAGTATTGTACAAGGTGTCCCAGGGAAGAGGCTTAAATACCTGGAAAAGAGTCATACTGCATGGTAGGGTTGAGGGAGTCAGGGGTCAGGCTACCATACTGATCTCAAGCACAGACCCCATAAGGGAAGATGACAAAAAGAGGTCCTAAAAAGAGACCACTAAGGCCTTCAACAATCAAACCCCATTAGCCCAGATGCATGGTAAAGCAATCTTGTACCAGGTCTTCCTGAGTGGTAAGTCTAAATCCTCTTGAAGAAAAGACCTCCAAGAAGTGGGAAAAAAAGAAGAAATGCTACCCAAGTCAGCAAGGCTCTTTTCACAGACAAACTCCCTTCAATCCTTCTGCTTTGTGAGGATATGTTGATTATCACAGGATCTCCCATTCGTACCTCCAAAGAAAATCTCTTCCTTCCCCAAAATCTTTCCCTCAACCCTGAAAAGTCATATTCTTTACCTCCCTTTTGTAGAAATGTTCTCAATCCCATTCTGCTTTGATGAACCTGTGCATTCTAGAGTTTATGTTAATATGTAATATTTCCATTCTATAAAGTTATAAAAGCTTTCATGTTTTATAGGCTTTATCTACGAGGTTGTTGTCTCCTGTCTTACCTCCATCAGTGTGTAAAATCATTGATAGTAGAAACTGTCTACAATTTCTTTTGAATCTCTCTTTCTAGACCAAGGAGTTTTCTCTTGAATTATCTGTTTTTGACAGGATGAGTTGTTATGTATTTGGCAAACTGTATTCTTTACCTCTAAGTGTTAACAAAAGCCATTAAAATAGAATTAATGAAGGAAAGGAAATAAGGCTAGCAAGAACTTTGGCTCAGAGGGCCGTCTCAGTTGCCTCAGCTCTCCTGAAAACAGGCCAGATATTAGAACACTTCACACTCACAGGATACTAACATCAATCCCAGGCTTGGAAAACACCCTCTTCTTCACCCCCAGAGCCAAAATGGCTGACAGTGTTTTCCATTAACTATCACAATCACAATCCCACTGGAACAATGGTGCCCTTTTCTTTTAAATCAGAGTTCACCTTGGGCAATTTACATTCCTGACCTTTTAAGGTAAAGTCTTCTTGCTCCTTGGTCCAACCCACAAAACCCTTTGATATGCAGGAATCTGTATTAGGGTAAAAACAGTTGGTAACATGACCCAAGAGGGCTAAATTGAACAGAGACTTCTCTATCACTGGAAGAAATCAAACAGAAGTTAGGTGATAATCTTAAGCAAGGCTGTTGTCAGGGGAATTTATCAAATGGGGACAGGAGTGGGACTAACAATTATCACATGCACTTCCAACTGTTAGGGTTTGGGATTATGACTGTTTTAACAAAAATAAGAGGATTTAGGTGAAACATTTCTACCAGCCTGGTCATGCATTAAACCAGAGGAAAATTTCACTAAGACACAATATCTTAATTCAAAGCAATAATCGGGAGTGAAAACATTTCTATTATTAACCTCACAGAAAAGATTCAAAACTAATCTAGAGCAAGATTCCGGTAACATCGAGCACTAAAAGAGTTTTACGTTTTAGCCAGAAGTAATCACTAAAATATTCCTTTAAAAAAATCCTCTTTCTAAATGTGTGTCCTATTTATGGAACAATGAGCAGTTTAAATCTTGAGAAAACTGTGTTCTTGTAAATACTTATTACGTAAATAATAAAACATAAAGTAAAATATAATTTGTTTTAAAATTTCCAAACAAAAGAATTTACTGCTTAGGGAATGCCCTTTGCGCTTAAACTATTAAATTAAGTTGTGTAATTAGCTGGGCTTTGTCATCAGAGCCATGTTTCTATTACATGAGAAGATAATAGGACAGAACTTTAGCGGCCAGACTAAGACAAGCAATTCCCATGACTCAAACTACAGAACCGTGGGACCAAGTGACTAAGACATCAGCACCTGTCTTAGGCTCATATTGCCACATGCATAAGCAGTTGCTGAAGAAAAATAGATAGTAACTCATTGATTTGAATATTGTTTTAAAAGCATATGAATAATTCTTGCTTCTATCTGTCATAGCTCTGACCTAAACTTACTACATTCTTTACAGTAATCCATTTAAGGACTAACATGTTAGGAATTACTGTGTTTATAACTCTAACACTAAATTTTCTTTGCCAAATTTTCCCTGCCTAAATTTTCCTGGCCTCCTGGCTATAAACATGATAAGCTATACATCCTTGCTAAATTCTCCTTGTGTCTTTTCTGAGATCATAGACTATATAATGAATGAAGGTGATACTAGGTTCATTTGACTAATGGCAATAATTACTATGGCTTGAACAAAGTATTTATCACTTGTTCAGAATATTTAGCTCTCTGGTACAAATTCTGATTTGAATGGCATAAAATATATGCCAGGTATATATTTTTTTTAATTTTAATACATATTCACAATAGGTAATCTTTGTAGATCATCTAAGATGATCAAATAAAATATTTCTGAAAATATAATTTCATGAGTCAATGATTAAAAAATACAATGATTGAAGTTTTGTCTATAAAGTTTTACTTTTTTCCTAATTTCTTTTATTCCAAACTACTTTTTCAGTCATTTATCACGTAGCATATTCTACTTGAACAAAGGAAAATTGATTCAAGCATACTGATTTATTATAGTTTACAAAAAGGTTTTTCTCCTTTCTTCTATAGAAACTGGTTTGACAGAGTGAAATATAGTCTATGATTGAAAAAAAATTAATAAAAGCATGAATTTAATTTGTGTGTTTTTCAGTTTTCTTCCCTAATTATTAAAGGTCAGTTAGTTAAACTGTGTTCATGTCTTTTAGGTGTTTGAATCTTATAACAATATTTCAGAAAACAGAAAAATCTTAACATCATTTTACTTGCTTGAGTGCTAAGTAATTATCTTTGAAAAGTATATACTTCACTTTCATTTGTGAGCTGTCTTATAGTTATTCTTTTCTATATGTGAAACCTGACATGTAGTCTTTCAGTTTTGTCATCCTCTCTGCTTTTGCACTTTAGTTAATATTATTTGGTAGAAATGCCATATTTTGATTTTTTTCATGACAAGTTAATCTTTGGAGAAATGAAAGATTAAACAATGGGAATGAACAGTCAGAAAAGTAGAAAAAAACTTTGTCCAGTGTGATATCCTAGAAGCCAAGTGAAGAATGTTTCTAAAAAGAGAACAGGATCAACATTGCCACATGCTGCTAATTTGGTACAGTAAGAGTACTCTGATGGGTTCAAACAAGTTCAAGCAGAGCATGTGTATATAACTATGCTCTTTCCAACTCTACTTAAATAACAATACAGAAATTTTTAAAGATCTGAACCCACATAGATAAAAACAATAGAAGCAGGGACCACAGCAGGGGAGCAATATTGACAAAATCTTGAAAGATGAAGAGTGAATAGCAGAGAGGCTCAAGCATTCACAGGAAGGAAGAAGGTCCACAAGAAGTGACACAATTTCTTCTGCAGAGCCCTAGAAAGGATCAACTATGGGAGGTATATCTCTGAAGGTACAGTGAAGGCAGGTGAGTGGAAGAGCTGATAACTTTAATGTTTAAGTAATTGGTTGAAATTCTGTTTAAGGAAAAAGTAGATTCCTCCAATCACTTTCCAATTTCACATATCCTAAACTTACCCCTCCTATATACCCTGATAGAAAATAAGAATAAAGAGAATTATCTAAAGAATTCTAAACAGAGAAGTTTGGTATGTTTTTCAGGCAGAATTGAAATTGGGGCTGAAACTCCATACTAAAAATAGACTATTAAATTAAAATGTTTACACTAATAATGTAACTCCCAAACCCTTCCCTGACTAGAACCCAGAAGGCCTCTAGCCGGGTTTATGTTTCCCAAGCAGGAGAAAAGATGAAACTGTCTGGGGTCAAGAAAAAAGACATAGACACCAAATAAACAGTTGGTTTTCTCAGTTTTTCTACATGGTGACCCTAAGGAAACATGCGCTGTACGTACTTAGGATTTCAATCAACTTGTCTTTCACATAAGGCAGAACAGAAAGCATCCAGCATAGAAGTCAGAGTCTAAAATGCATAAACAGAATAAAGGTAACTTAGAAGAGACAGATACATTGTA
The DNA here is from genome assembly GCF_001698545.2 of Rhinopithecus bieti. Taxonomy (NCBI): domain Eukaryota; kingdom Metazoa; phylum Chordata; class Mammalia; order Primates; family Cercopithecidae; genus Rhinopithecus; species Rhinopithecus bieti. Next base: position 1,142,644 of record NW_016825415.1, on the reverse strand, counting down.
TGAAGAAAAATATAGTCAAAGCTATGTTTCCCTGGGAGATAGACTCTGAGATGGGCTTGAGCATGCAAGATGTTTATTAGGAAGTCACTTTGGAGGGGACAAAACCAACGGTGGGCTAACGAAGAAGTCAGGCTGCAAGGCCAGTCCCATGAGAGCCTCAGCCTCAGTCTCAGTCTCTGGGGCTAGAACAGTCCTTCAGAACTCTCCCACATCGGGCCAAGATGGCCAAGCACTCATAGCCCACATGGAACAGTCTTTGGATGTGGGCTACCTCAAAAAGGGAAGGTGATCTTGGGCAACAACTCTTTCCTTGAAGGGCAACCTGAGTGTTGCACCCAGTGTCTACCACAAAAACTGTAATGAAACTATAATAAATAAAAAATTTAGAAATCTAAATAAAAGCACTCTTCCATCTGATGAAATAAGAAAATAATGTTATATATTTTTTTAACATAGAGTATTCTGAAAACATAAAATAGCTCTTGAAATTTTAAAATATAACAATGGACATTTTTTAAAAATTCACAGAAGAGGTGGAAGATAAAGTTGAGAAAATAAAAAAATTAAAAGAGAAAGATTTGGAAGAAGACAAATTGTCAAATAACAAACACACAAAAATAACACATACAAATATTATCAAGGGTGTGGTGCTATGGACTGAAAAGTCCCATTAAATCTTCAGGACAGTATATAAGGGGAGAAGACATATTTGGTGAGAAATTCAAAAATTTCAGAAATAAAGAAAAGATCCTAAAGGCTTCCAAAGAAAAAAAATAGATCGCATGTACAGGATTAGGACTTTAAAAAGCAGTGGGCCGGGCACAGTGGCTCAATCCTGTAATCCCAGCACTTTGGGAGGCCGAGGTAGGTGGATCACGAGGTCAGAAGATCGAGACCATCCTGAAACTCCGTCTCTACTAAAAATACAAAAAAAAAAAAAAAAAAAAAAAAAAAAAATTAGCCAGGCGTGGTGGCGGGCACCTGTAGTCCCAGCTACTCAGGAGACTGAGGCATGAGAATGGCGTGAACCCGGGAGGCGGAGCTTGCAGTGAGCTGAAATCAAATCACTGCAGTCCAGCCTGGGTGACTGAGCAAGACTCTGTCTCAAAAAAAAAAAAAAAAAAAAAGGAGTGAACTTTATTACAGCAAAGTGGAAGATAGAAAATAATGAAACAATATTTTTTAAATTCTGAGGAAAAAACTCTTAATCCAAAATACCATATTTAACCTCACTTTAATAAAATCTGAAAATAGAAACAAGACACTTTCCTCTTACTCATCTTTTCTTAGCAAGCAACTGGAGAATGAACTCCAGAAAAGGGGGAGAATAAAGTGGAAAAGTATATGATTCAGGAAACAGAGGAAAGAAAAGAGAGAAAGGGTTAAAGAGAATCCCCAGTTTGATAGTAAGGGGAAGACCCTGGACCAGAGCTTGCAGTAGGCACAGGGAACAATCAGTTGTGGGAGGAGGCAATCAGAGTGCTTGAAGGAAAGGGATGGATAGTTAGAAAAAAATGAAACCGATGGATCACTGATTATATTTGCATTGAGAGAGGTTGTATACTTTGGATTTGGGGGATGAATCAGTAGTAGAAATATAAAAATCAGCTAATGAAAAAATAATGCAATTTTTCATTTAGGAAAGCAAAGAGTTGAAAAAAAAAGGTCAGAGCCCCCTTCTTAGCTCAGCTGTGTATAGTATTTATGTAGTCACAATAAAGCAAACACAGAATATAGGTTAAACCAAAAATGATAATTTACCAGCATTTAGAGGCTGAGGAAATGGAAAGTATATATTAAGTGGTGTGGGGAGAGTTGACTGGGCTGGATTCTTTTCTCCAATAAGAGGAAGCAATAGAAAATACCTAAAGCTTCATCACACATATATAAGAAATTAGTATAAATGCATTATTTAGCCATTTGGAATTAGATGCCAGAAGAAATAGCTAAACAAATTGAAATTGGTATCATCTGCACATCGAGAGTTGCAGATAGCAAATGGAGAAGTAGAGTGCTGCTGTTTTTCATTATAAATCTTATAATCCTTTTTGACTCTATATACTATGTACTTGCATTAAATCCTGCTTTATGTTGATAAAAATTCCTGTTTCTGTCGAAGTTTTGCATCCAATCTTTTTGAAAAGTTTGTTTTATGTTGCTACAATTCAGTCCAAGAGGAATTAACCCAAGTTCAAGCTCATTTTATGATACCTGGGAAAGAAGAAATCAGAGAGCCAATGGTATTCGTACTTTAATGATTGATTTTCCATTTCAATAATTAATCATTTTCTTGACTCTGATGATTACAATGACTTTGTTCCTACATGACCCATTTTACCACTTCATCTCAACTAACTTTTCTTCAGTCACCATTTCTTTGTTTTTTTTTCACGTTAAAAAACATCTGTTGAAGTCTAGGTAAAATTAACTTTAATTTTGATTTCTTTCCAAATTCTGTATTTAATCTGGATGAGTGAATGAAGGGTTGAAGGATCATCGCATTTTCATGTTACAATTGATGTTTATGTTGGGCAAGTGAACACTGTTCATGTATCAAGCTGTCAAGTATTGTCACCTTAATAGAGTAAACAATTAAAAAGAAGAATTGTAACAATCATTTTAATGGGCTTCTTGTTCATTAATTTAATAGAAAAAAACTAAAACTGATTTGTGAAAATAAACTACCCATACTTTGCCTCTTTCTCTCTTTTTAAAGTGATCCATCAACTAGACCATCACAAGTGTTCTGTAAATCTATTTTATTCCCTTTACTTTATAGGAAAATTAAATTATAGATCCAAGTGGAGAAAAGGCCATTGTCTGGGTTCCTCTGATCTCATTTTTCCCATAGGTCACAGGAGGTATTCAAAGTTCTTAAAACTGCACACTACTAAGAAGGAACTGAGGTCCTTTTTCTAGACAAGATAACCCACCACCTCCCTCAAGTGGTCAATTGGATTAGTTTTCTGTTTCCAGATGTGACTTGTAGTTTATTTCCAAGAACTATAGAGTCATGTATAATGACTGGGTCTAATGGACTTTTTTTCTTTAATAAATTGATTGGCCTTTAGGGCGAAGTATGCTGATTATACTAAATTGCACTATATTTTAATTTATGTCAAAAGAAAAAGGCACTTAACCAGGGGCTAGCAGTTGTTTACAGGGCTTGCCAACTCAGGATTGCTTTCACTGTGGCCTTTGCCTTTCCTGCTAAGAGCTTAATCCAAACTTCATCATTTCGACTTCCTTAAAGTCTTGTACCAATTTCTTGTTCACTAACGCAAAGGTGTTAACTCCTGCTTCCTGAACAAATTGGCCTTTCAGTGATTACATATCACCCAGCAAAGCTTGCTTAATGATGTTATTTCCTAACCAAAACTGAAAACTTTTAAAATGTTTCCCTAATTAATCTCTGAGAAGGGGATAAGGGGTGGGGAGAGGGAAAGGAGACCCAGGCTGTCTTTCTGATGAACAGCAGTAAGTAAAATTCTCAGTGTTATCTATAATCAAATCAATTTCAGGACATTTTGTATCAAAACACCATTTCAGAAGTAATTTATAAAAGTCATTGCTTTAAGTCATTAAGGTTAACTTTAGTTCTAGCAATCTCAGAATAAAATATCCAACAAGGATGTCTGCAGAGTACCAAGTTGAATAAAAATATATGAGTTGATGATATTCATGCTTTCTAATGGTATCTAAGTAAAATTCCTTTTCCGTTATGTTCATTCCTCAGGTTTGTAAAAGGATGAAAGGAACTGGAAAAGAAGTCGGCTGGGAAGCTAGGTATAAACATAATTAAATAGACTTTTGTTGCCTTTAGTGTTTGAATAATGCTTATCTAAAGTTTTCAAGTTGATTTAGATAACCTAGCAATCAGCTAAATCAGATATTTGAGGGCAGTTTTTAGCTTTTTTCAAACCCAACCACAAAATAAACGAACTCTTGCTACAAAACAGTCAGCCTCCCTGGTATTTTGGCTCCACAACTCATATCTCAATGAAGCCAAACCCCTAGGAATGAAAAAATGTCTACAAATGCACACAAAACTTACTAACCTATGCCAAAAAAGGGCCAAGTGTGTCAGGTTGGAGAGGACCCTAGACACTCTAATCTCAAAGAAGATCAAGCTATGACAAGGTTTAATTCTTCTATACCTTGATCTATTGCTAGGCTCCTCCAACTACTCTTGACAAGAATACCTGGGTTCAATCACTGTCTCAATGCGAAGGGTTTGAAACAGTAGAGTGGACAGACGCATGAAAAGTAGTCAATGATACAAAACATTCCAATATGTGTATCGTACTAGCTGAAGGTAATATGTTAATATCATAGTTGAATAGTTTGAAGCCAACTTGGGAAAGCTGCATCAACTTTGCACATACAATGGGTTCCTTTTGATACTATAAGAAATGATTCTGTAAGAAATCATTTTTGGCCAGGTGCGGTGGCTCACGCCTGTAATCCCAGCACTTTGGGAGGCCGAGATGGGCGGATCACGAGGTCAGAAGATCGAGACCATCCTGGCTAACACGGTGAAACCCTGTCTCTACTAAAAATATATTTTAAAAAATTAGCCGGGCGCTGTGGCGGGTGCCTGTAGTCCCAGCTACATGGGAGGCTGAGGCAGGAGAATGGTGTGAAGCCGGGAGGGGAGCTTGCAGTGAGTGGAGATCACGCCACTGCACTCCAGCCTGGGCGACAGAGCAAGACTCCATCTCAAAAAAAAAAAAAGAAAACATTTTCTGAGCTTTGGTTGTTATCACCAAGAATGGGTGTGGTTGGGACTTACCAGGGTGCTCCATTTCTGTCCTTTTCTCTTTTTGTGACTCAGTCTTCTGCTTCTCAATCTGCTCTTGCTCTCTCACTTTGTTTTTCCTCTGAAAATTCAAAGGCACAATTATAGCATGAAGTTGCAAAGATTTTTTACCTTTCACCTGCAAGGAACTAACAGGCAAGGACATTCAGGATGGGGATATAGACCGAAGAGAAAAATTCCTTTAACTAGATATAACCTTAATTGAAGATTTTTCACTTATCTGCAAGATATCTGTGATAATGGAACCAAATACTGTTCCTATTTTACAAAACAGAAAGCATTTATATTGACTCCCAGAGAATAAATACCTCTGTTTATTTTTTGTGTAAGGTGCTAAGTGCCATATAGGCAAGCGTGGTTAAGAATAGTGTGGCTTTAAGGTCCTGAGGCTGAAAGAAGCATCAACATTTTCCTCATTATTTGGGTAGAATGCCATAATTAAATTTCCATATTTTGGCAAATTGAAGGGCAGGGTTGCCCAACAGATGTCAAGAAGTACAGATTCAAAATTCACATCCTAAAATGTCTGGCAGCTTTTTGTGGGCTTCCTGACATTTCACCAGCAAAGACTGTAGATGTGTCTGAAATAAGACAGTTCCTTTGTTTTCTGTGACTTAGACTTTTCTGGGTTTGGAGTCTTCTGGGTTTAGAGTTCGTAAAATAAAGATCAGAATGTTTGTGGCTACACCCTCACCAACACTCCACCATGCCATTACTGGGGGTAGCCTATGAGGAGTGGGTGCCAGTGGGGAATGAGAGGCTACAGAAAGGTGAGGAAAGAACATGTGTTGCCAAGGCCAGTGCTCCATATAAAAACATCAGGTTCTGGGATGGAACTTGAGATTCTGTGTGTCCAGCAAGCTGCTAGGAACACATTTTGAGTAGCCAGGACCTTGAATCAGCACTTCTTACACTATCTATTGAGAAGGAAGAGCTCCCATACCCACACAATCCCAGGCAGGACTCTGCTCTTCTGTTCCCCAGACCTTCTCCTGGGGCAGAGAAAGAGGCCACAGTGACATGACACACTAATCACTTCCGCAGCACACCAGGAACCAGATGCACCGTCAGAAATTCTGCTGGTTTCCAGGTTGGGTATATGAGAAAAAAGGCAAAAATAATTCCTTACTTTACTGCTTGAAGCCACACAGTCTCTGTAACACACTGAAGGATGCTAAGTTCCTTTGGTTTTCCTGCAAACAGCCACTAACACCAGTCTTGTATTTAGAGTAGGATTTAAAATCCGTCCACAGCCCATAGTTTTTAAGGAAGCAAATCATGGGGTTGACTTTCCGTATGCTTCTCATCTCTGGGGTCTGCTCACCAATTGACTTCTCATAGCATGCTTGCCCCGGCTGCCTTGCAGTCTTCCCAGATGAAATTCAAGATTCTCCGGTAACTGTAGCAGGACAACTCCTAAGACCAGCGACCTTCCAAATAACCTTCTCATTCCTCTCATGTTCAGAGAATGGGAAAGGATGCCAGAAAGCTATGTGAGGGTGAACGACGGCCAGAATTGTAATTTATATCTATGACCTGACAGAAAGGTGGAAATGGGGAGAATGTTACTCAATACTTTTTTTCCACTGTACTAATCTCCCCTCAAGGATGCTTTGCCAAGACAAATCATATGTTTTTATATAAAGCATCTACCATTTCTACTCCTTTGCCATAAACAGGCATTTTAAACTTAGCAAGGGTAAGAGAACTTTTTTACTAGAATAGAATGTTAGCTCCTTGAAGACAGAAATTCTGCTAGGCTCATTTACTGCCATACCCCCAGCACCAGAACAACATTTGGCACACAGTAGGTGCCCCAAAACACCTGTTGGCAACTACCTAACCATAATGGTAATGAGGGCATTACGAGGCCTCATGACATATCTTCTCTATCTACATATTACACATATCCTTCCTATGCCCCAGCACACCTCCTGCCAGCCTTCCCTGACTCTTCCCACATTTTATAAACTCCCTTCCCTTCTGCGGAAATTTATTATCTTCCCAGTATCCTCACCTTGTCCATATGCCTCCTTTGTTCCACATTTTCTCTGATCTTGCATGTATCAGAGACTTTTACAGCCTAAGTTTAGAAAAAGTGAGTGTTACAGCTCCACTATCCCTTCTAAGCATACTACCTAGAACCATGAAAGAATGAAGACTCTAGTTTGCAAAGATTCCCTGCAGAGGTAACAGCTGTGAGTACAGCAAATAGTGGACGGATGGGACACAAAGTCATGCCAACAGTATTGAAAGTGTTTCAATAAGACAGAAAAAAATACACTTGAAGAAAAATGTCCTACTTCACACTTTTGACCAGGGCTAAAATAAAGTTGTGAGGAACTATCTGTTGAGTCTTTATGTGATTCTGAGCAATCTGTGAGGTAAAAATCACATAACTACCGGCGACTCTTTTCAGATGTCATGAAATGCAGCCAAGGTCCAACCTTGACTAGAGATTCTACATGGGGGTTCTGCCACATGATGGGAAAGACAGATGGCCTACAGGATTAGTGTTTCTCTGCTCACATAACTTCTTGGAGTAACACTCAAGAACAGACCAAAATGACATCTTATTCTAAATACCTCCCTTCATTGATGTATTTTAATTATTTTAAATAATTAAAATCCCCTACACCTCAGCAATCCCCCTACAATGACAGAATTTTGGCTTCTCAGCTAAACTTAATGGTGCAGAAATAATTCAGGACATGAAAACTGAACGGAAAAAAAGGTGCTGTACTAAGCAAAAACCACTTAGGGAAAATACCTTTTTTTTTTTTTTTTTTTTT
>NW_016825415.1:1127685-1134541 GCF_001698545.2 Rhinopithecus bieti | reverse complement strand
TTTTTTTTTTTTTTAATTTTGATCAAGTAATTCAACCACTCCAAAAAATGTAATAATGTTTGTGTTTCTCATTGAGCACTCGTGAAAAACATCTAACCTTTTTTGAAAAAAAGGCCTTTAAAGGCCAGGTGTGGTGGCTCTTGCCTGTAATCCCAGCCATTCGGGAGGCTGAGGCGGGCAGATCATCTGAGATCAGGAGTCTGAGACCAGCCTAGCTAGTACGGTGAAACCCTTTCTCTACTAAAAATACAAAAATTAGCTGGGCCTGGTGGTGGGCTGCCTGTACTCCCAGCTACTCGGGAGACTGAGGCAGGAGAATCACTTGAACCCTGGAGGCAGAAGTTGCAGTGAGCCGAGATCACGCCATTGCACTCCAGCCTGGGCAACTAGAGCAAAACTCTCTCAAAAAAAAAATCTTTAAAGACACAGTTTCTCAAGATCCGATTTTAAAATTACAATATTAAAGTATCACCACCTAATAGTATTGTCACATCTTCCACTCTTGTGACAAATTGTTTTATGACTATTCCCTCCCCAGTTCTCACACTAAAAATAGTATAAGAGCAGTTAAACAAAAAATCTCTTGGTTTCAAGTTTTCTTAAATCAGCTACAGTTCAACAACCTGAAATAATTAAAGATAAATTAGAACTTAATGTTCAGAAACCCAATCATAGCATGTGGCTAATTGTGAGTATCCAGTCAACACCAGCACCAAGTTATGATGAAATAAAACCATCCCGCTGACATATCCCCCGCACCCACTACCCCCAGGACTCTCAGGATACAATGTCATATCTATCACTTGCCAGGGTTACTTCCTTCTGTTAGCACAAACGCTCCCATTGTCAGCAAAAGTCTGAGTCAGTCTTGAGAAAAAAAAAGTAAGCGAATCCTGCTTTTGCTTTCATAATGCTATAAAAATACATATAACCTCCTTCGATAGTTATCTATCTCCCCCGTTATGGCCTCCCCAAAATAAATTCTGGTGGGTTTAAGTAGATGAAACCAAATACTTCAAATTCAAAGTTCCTCTTTCCATAGTAATTACCTTACCTCGCAACCAAAAGAGGGCAGCACTGAGGGCATCAGTAAAGGAGGTCAAACTTTAAATAGCGTATTTAAGTGGGTCGCAACCTGCTCATTAAAATCACCTGGTACGGTAAAACAATCTCATCCCCAGAGTTTCTGAATCAGCTGATCTGAGGAGCGACCGCTAAGACATTCACATTTGATTGATGCAGGTTATTCTACTGTGCCTTGTAATCAAAGCAGTTTTCACTTTACGTTTTTCCCTTACTTTCACTTATTAAAATATGTCATTTATTTTCACTTAGTAAAATAGGTTTTCACTTATTTTCAGCAAAGTTAAACTTGGAAAAACCCTCAAAGACCATCGAGGTTGTGCTTCTCAAATTTCCATAAGGGCACAGATCAGCGGGAGATCTTGTAAAAATGCAGATTCCAAGTCAGGAAGTGTGGGGTGAGGCCTGAGGTAGTACAGGTCTAGCAAGCTCACAGGTGTGCCTCATCTGAGAACCACACCTTGTTCTCCCTGTTAACTTTACCAGATGAAAAAATGAGACTCAGACAGAGACTGTGGCTTCCTTCAGGTAATACAGCCAGTGAAAGAACAAAATGTGGTCAGAACTGATCATAATAACTTCCGTCTTGGGTTGGATACCACAACAGCTGACACGTGGAAAGAACATCCATTAAATTTTCTGTGGGAAGTTGGGAGAAAACTAAGTGATAATGAAATTTTGGCAATTTCAAGTATAAAAAGCTCATAGTGTGAAGTTAGTACAAATAAACTAGGGGGAGAGTCACAATTAAAACAAGAAAAAATCAGTTTGGGGTTTTTTGTTTTTGAAGCAGGAGGTATGAACACATGGTAAGAGAATAAAACAAACTGAACAGAAGGGAAAAATAAGCAAACCCTGTATAATAGCACATGAAGAAGGGCACAGAGAGGGAGAAAATGAAACAATAGAAAATAAAAGACACCAGGCTGACGAAAGGAAAATAAGAATAAAAGTGGAGAGCTGGAAAATTAGACACAGGTTCTAAAATAAAAGGAAAACACAGCAGCACGGAAAGGAACAAAAAGAAAAATCTAATGAGATGGGAGGATTCCTGGAAAAAGACTATATAAAATAAATCGCAAGATAATAGAGACCATGGGAAGGTAAAGCATTAAAGAGAGTCAGGAGCCTGAACACATTTTTAAAAAATTTATTATTTAGTAAAAAACAGAAAAGAAGTTGTATTTCATGAAATATCATGGTTTTGTTTTCCTGTTTATATTTTAAAATAACAAAAGTAATTTCTCCATTACCAGTTGGGACCTGAAAGATTTGCACATTTGTAGGAGGGGAAGTAAGAACTCCTCTAAGGCTACCATCTCCTCTAGGCAGAAGGAGTTGAAAAGGAAACAAGGTTTAAGTCCAAAAGCATTCCATTTTTTTGTGTCCTGTGTAAAATATCATGGAACCCAGAAACTCTTCACCAGCCAGGTGACCACGTGTTTTACCACAGCATGAGAGACAGGCTTCTTTGAAGAAGCCACTGCAAACTGATTATTCAGGCAGTCAAAACCAAGAGGAGTCATCTTCATGAGGAAATGTTTCCCCTGGACATGTATCTATGAAAACTAAATTCAGACTGATTAGTCTTTTTGACATGGGTAATACTAAGCACCATTGTTGCCCAAATATACTTAGATTGTGGCTCTAGGGAAGTCCATTTAATTACATATTTTCACTGACCATTTCCATTCACTAACCATAGCTCATTTTCAATTCCAAAACATCACTTAGAGTCTCAAGGAAGAAAAAAAAAGATTGCAGAAGTTTTCTATCCTATAGACCAAACATTAAAAATTCAAATGCCTACAAGGACAGGCAGCTCACACAAATGGGTAAAGCTGGCCTGCCTTAATAAGACTGGGAGCACGTGTGCCATTAAAAGGTAGCTCCATCTACCCAGTTCCAGTATGCAGAAATGCAGATCCAGTGCTACCACATGCACCTGCATTCCAGGAGAACAAAGAAATGCGGATTCTTAGGTGTGATCTGATTTTTAAATGTTAATGACTAGTTTGTTCCATTTGATTTTGGAATAACTTTGCAATTCTGTTTTAGATCCTGTATTTTCTTTGAAAAATATGTAAAATTTTCTTAGGGAATCAAAAAGTAAAGAGGTAGACATAATGGTATGAGACAAGTGGATCCACCACAAGTACACTCATCCATGAAAAAAAGCACAAGTGATTTGTACTTTTATAAGACTTCTTTTCATGGCAGGGCATGGTGACTTGCACCTGTAATCCCAGCAATTTGGGAGGCTGAGGCTGGCAGATCACGAGGTCAGGAATTTGAGACCAGCCTGGCCAACAGGGTGAAACTCCTTCTCTACTAAAAATACAAAAATTAGCCAGGTGAGGTGGCATGCGCCTGTAATCCCAGCTACTTGGGAGGCTGAGGCAGGAGAATTGCTTGAACCCAGGAGGCAGAGGTTGCAGTGAGCCGATATCACGCCAGTGCACTCCAGCTTGGGCAACAAAGCAAGACTCCTTCTTGGAAAAATAAAATAAAACAAGATCTCTTTTCATCCAAGGAGAGGGAAAGTGGCAATTCTAACATAATGGCCAATATGATCAGCAGGATACAGCTGGCAAAAACTTAGCCTCACTTCTAGCATGTGTTCCTATAGCTCCACACATTGAGAGCATTTTCTTTCCATTCACCAATGACATGTCATTCATATCATTAACAGAAATAAGTTTGGCTCTTGGATTTTGACTTGAAATCCCCTGGGTAGAATCTTTTAACTCAGTATCAAAGACTGTTGGAGAACCCGTGAAGAACTCCCCCTGACACTGGTTCTGACTACACAGCTTTTCTAGGAGGGCTGAGGTTGCCAGTGTAAGAGAAGGAGTACCACAGCTTCACTGTCCAGCATCAATATTCACTGATAAAATGAAATGTGTTTCTTAACATGGTAACCAGCTCCTAGCCTCCTGAGGCTCCACTGTAGCTGAGCTTCATGAGGCCCACATCAATCTTCCAAAACACATCTGAAGCCGTGCAGTTCACATTCCAGCTATAAATGGGAGACACTGACCCAAGCCCAAACAAAAACAAAAATCATCCAAAACCTCCTCTTTCCAACATCACAGGCTTCTGAATAATATGTTTACATTCTTCCAGGCTGGAGTTCTTCCAGACAGGGCTGGAAACTAAAGTCACAGTGAATATCAGAGGCTGACTGATTACAAATCAGGAAACCTACCCGGAAACATATGTCTGAGGTGGAAAAAGAAGGCTGGTCTGTTGAGTGTATAAAGAGTAGGAAATACACATATGTGTGGTATCACTTGCATACATTTGAGAAACTAATGATTATCCATAGGCACAACTACAGACACACACGTATACACACACATAAGAGCATTGCCTTCTCCTCAAAATTCACTGATTCCCACACTTTATTTTTTAGGTAAGCTGAACACACGGTAGCAAGTTAATGTTTTAAGAACCATAACACAGGGCTGGCAAGACGGCTAGGAACAGCTCCGGTCTGCAGCTCCCAGTGAGATCAATGAAGAAGGCAGGTGATTTCTGCATTTCCAACTGAGGTACCCACTTCATCTCATTGGAACTGGTTAGACAGTGGGTGCGGCCCATGGAGGGCGAGCAGAAGCAGGGTGGGGCATCACCTCACATGGGAAGTGCAAGGGGTCAGGGAACTCTCCCCCCTAGCCAAGGGAAGCTGTTAGGGACTGTGCCATAAGGAATAGTGCTATCCAGCCCAGACACTATGCTTTTCTCATGGTTTTCATCCATGAGGATTCCATCGGGTGCCTACACCACAGGGTCCTGGGTTTCAAGCACAAAACTGGGCATTTGGGCAGACACTGAGCTAGCTGCAGGAGTTTTTTTTCATAACCCAGTGGTGTCTGGAATGCTGGCGAGACAGAACCATTTACTCCCCTGGAAGGGAGCTGAAGTTAGGGAGCTGAGAGGTCTTGCTCAGTGGATCCTACCCCCAATGAAGCCCAATAAGCTAAGATGCACTGGTTTGAAATTCTCGCTGCCAGCACAGCAGTCTGAAGTCAACCTGGGACACTGGAGCTTAGTGGTGGGGGGGAGCGCCCATCATTACTGAGGGTTAAGTAGGCAGTTTTCCCCTTACACTGTAAACAAAGCCTCCAGGAAGTTTGAACTGGGTGCAGAACCCACCACAGCACCATGAAGCCACGGTAACCACACTGCCTCTCTATATTCCTCCTTTCTGGGCAAGGCATCTCTGAAAGAAAGGCAGCAGCCCCAGTCAGGTGCTTATAGATAAAACTCCCATCACCCTGAGACAGAGCACCTGGGGGAAGGGGCAGCTCTGGGTGCAGCTTCAGTAGACTTAAACGTTCCTGCCTGCTGGCTCTGAAGAGAGCAGCAGATCTCCCAGCATAGCACTTGAGCTCTGCTAAGGGACAGACTGCCTCCTCAAGTGGGTCCTTGACCCCTGTGTATTCTGTCTGGGAGACACCTCCTACAGGAGAACTCTGGCTGGCATCTGGTGGGTGCCCCTCTGGGATGAAGCTTCCAGAGGAAAATACAGGCAGCAATCTTTGTTGGTCTCCAGCCTCTGGTGATACCCAGACAAGCAGGGTCTGGAGTGGACCTCTACCAAACTCCAGCAGACCTGTAGAAGAGGGTCATGACTATTAGAGGGAAAACTAACAAACAGAAAGGAATAGCATCAACATCAGCCAAAAGGATGCCCATGCAAAAACCCCATCCAAAGGCCTCTAACACCAAAGACCAAAGGTAGATAAATTCACGAAGATGAAGAAAAACCAGAGCAAAAAAGCTGAAAATTCCAAAAACCCAATGGAAGGAAGCTAAGAACCTTGATAAAAAGTTACAGGAACTGCTAACTAGAATAACCAGTTTAGAGAAGAACATAAATGACCTGGTGGAGCTGAAAAACCCAGCATGAGAACTTCATGAAGCATACACAAGTATGAATAGCTGAATCGATCAAGCGGAAGAAAAGATATCAGAGATTGAAGATGAACTTAATGAAATAAAGCATGAAGACAAGATTAGAGAAAAAAGAATTAAAAGGAACTAACAAAACCTCCAAGAAATATGGGACTATGTGAAAAGACCAAACCTACGTTTGATTGGTGTACCTGAAAGTGATGGGGAGAATGGAACCAACTTGGAAAACACACTTCAGGATATTATCCAGGAGAACTTCTCCAACCTAGCAAGACAGGTCAACATACAAATTCAGGAAAAGAATACCACAAAGATACTCCTTGAGAAGAGCAACCCCAAGACACATAATCATCAGATTCACCAAGGTTGAAATGAAGGAGCAAATGTTAAGGGCAGCCAGAGAGAAAGGTCGGGTTACCCACAAAAGGGAAGCCCATCAGACTAACAGCAGATCTCTCTGCAGAAACCCTAGAAGCCAGAAGACAGTGGGGACCAATATTCAACATTCTTAAAGAAAAGAATTTTCAACCTAGAATTTCATATCCACCCAAACCAAGCTTCCTAAGCAAAGGAGAAATAAAATCCTTTAAAGACAAGCAAATGCTGAGGGATTTTTGTCACAAGCAGGCCTGCCTTACAAGAGTTCCTGAAGGAAGCGCTAAATATGAAAATGAAAAACCAGTATCAGCCACTGCAAAAACATATCTAAATGTAAAGACCATCGACACTATGAAAATACTGCATCAACTAATGGGCAAAATAACCAGCTAGCATCATAATGACAGGATCAAATTCACACATAAGAATTTTTTTTTTTTTTTTTTGAGGCAGAGTCTCACTCTATCACTGTCCT
>NW_016825415.1:1115939-1126427 GCF_001698545.2 Rhinopithecus bieti | reverse complement strand
AGAGGAGCTGGTACCATTCCTTATGAAACAATTCCAAACATTAGAAAAAGAGGGACTCCTCCCTAACTCATTTTATGAGGCCAGCATCATCCTGATACCAAAACCTGGCAGAGACACAACAAAAAGAGAAAATTCCAGGCCAATATCCCTGAGGAACACTGATGCAGAAATCCTCAATAAAATACTGTTAAACCAAATCCAGCAGCACATTAAAAAGCTTATCCACCATGATGAAGTCGGCTTCATCCCTGGGATGCAAGGCTGGTTCAACATACACAAATCAATAATCCATCACATAAACCGAACTAATAACAAAAATCACATGATTATCTCAATAGATACAGAAAAGGCCTTTGATATAAAATTCAACACCCCTTCATGCTAAAAACTCTCAATAAACTAGGTGTTGATGGAACGTAGCTCAAAGTAATAAGAGCTATTTATGAAAAACCCACAGCCAATATCATACTGAATGGGCAAAAACTGGAAGCATTCCTTTTGAAAACCGGCACAAGATAAGGATGCCCTCTCTCACCACTCCTATTCAAAATAGTATTGGAAGTTCAATTCAAGTTCAGGCAAACAGGCAAGAGAACGAAATAAAGCATATTCAAATAGGAAGAGAGGAAGTCAAATTGTCTCTGTTTGCAGATGACAGGATTGTATATTTAGAAAATCCTATCATCTCAGCCCAAAATCTCCTTGAGATGATAAGCAACTTCAGCAAAGTCTCAGGATACAAAATCAATGTGCAAAAATCACAAGCATTCCTATACACCAATAATAGACAAACTGAGAGACAAATCATGAGTGAACTCCTATTCACAATTGCTACAAAGAGAATAAAATACCTAGGAATACAACTTACAAGGGAAGTGAAGGACCTCTTCAAGGAATACTACAAACCACTGCTCAAGGAAATAAGAGAGGACACAAACAAATGGAAAAACATTCCATGCTCATGAAGAGGAATACTCAATATCATGAAAATGGCCATATTGCCCAAAGTAATTTACAGATTCAATGCTACTCCCATCAAGCTACCATTGACTTTCTTCACAGAATTACAAAAAACTTCTTTAAAGTTCATATGGAACCAAAAAAGAGCCTGCATAGTCAAAACAATCCTAAGCAAAAAGAACAAGCTGGAGGCATCACGCTACCTGACTTCAAACTATACTACAAGGCTACAGTAACCAAAACAGCATGGTACTGGTAACAAAACAGATATATAGACCAATGGAACAGAACAGAGGCCTCAAAATAACACCACACATCTACAACCATCTGATCTTTGACAAACCTGAGAAAAACAAGCAATGGGGAAAGAATTCCCTATTTAATAAATGGTGTTGGGAAATCTGGCTTTGCCGTATGCAGAAAACTGAAACTGGACCCCTTACTTACACCTTATACAAAAATTAACTCAAGATGGATTAAAGGCTTAAACATAAGACCTAAAACCATACAAACCCTAGAGGAAAACCTAGGCAGTGCCATTCAGGACATAGGCATGGGAAAAGACGTTATGACTAAAACACCAAAAGCAATGGCAACAAAAGCCAAAATTGACAAATAGGGCATATGGGCAATAGGGCAAATAGCCATATGGGCACAGGGAGGGGAACATCATACACCAGGGCCAGTAGGGGGATTGGGGGACAAGGGGAGGGAGATCATTAGGAGAAATACCTAATGTAGATGACAGGTTGATGGGTGCAGCAAACCACCATGGCAGGTGTATACCTATGTTAACAAACCTGCACATTCTGCACATGTATCCCAGAACTTAAAGTATAATAAAAGATTTAAAAATAATAATAATGAAAAGAACTATAATACCAGATGTACCAGGTGGTGGCTGTCAATGTGTGCCACAGATAAAGTTTTGACCTTTTGACTCACCCCAATTTGTACTTTGATTTCTAAACTTTCTTTGATTTCTAAACTTTGTGTACTTTTATTTCTTTCTTCTTGCTCGAAGAAAATTGTCTAAATCGGAGTTTTCTAACAGGCTCCTCTCAACCAATCATTTCTGTTACCTTCACCTAAAAGAAGATTATTGTTTGGAGATGGAGATGAAGTTCTAATTATCATTAGTCTTTAACACGTTTTATAGCTCTCAGTAAAAGCATATGAGGTCAGAGTGTCTGCTGTTTTCAGTTTGGAATTAAACGTGTCTCGTCATGTCTGCGAGGGTGGTAGTAGGAGGGTCAGGAGAAAAGGAAGTAATGCTGGTCAAGAGTATATCTGACTAAAGAGCCCCCTGGCAAGAGCTTATGCTGAGGGAAGGAGAATTAGAAACACAGCTACACAGTCACCAGGAGAAGCGAGTAGAACAATGCTTCAGCATGAAGTCTTCCTTTTGTTGAGATTGCTGTCCTTCTTACCTCTCCAGAATCTTTGCCGTCCTTCTAGCCTCCATGGACTTGAGCATGAGGTCTAGAAAGATGGTGACTCTTCCTTCACGTAAATATGTTATTTGAAAAGAAAAAAAAAAAGAAACAATAACAACAACTCTGGGACACATTGGATGAGGAAAATTGTGAAAATAAATTTTCCAGTATCGGTGAAGTACAGCATGGTCATAATCCAGTGGGCTTCAGTAATAATTCTCTCTCTGAGCATATAATCACTTTGTGAAGTGAATTGTGACCTCCAAAAAGACATGTTTAAAGTCCTAATTTTTAGTATATCTGAGTATAACCTTATAGGGAAATAGGGTCTTTGCAGATGTAATTAAGATACACATGACTATGAGGTCATACTGGAGCAAGGTGGTTTCTTGATCCAACATGACTGGTGTCTTTATAAGAGAAGAGTCACGAATGTGTCCCGAAGTGAGGGAAGAGTATGTTAAAACACCCGAGGTAAGAGATCGGACAGGATACTCCTGCTGTAAAATTGTATTATTTCACCCTTTTTTTTTTTTTTTTATCACTTACATTTTGTAGTTTCCTTCTAATTCCTGTTGACTTCATGAAAATAAAACTATGTACAATGTTATTATTTGAAAAACAAGAGAGAGAGGAGAAGAGACACAGAGAAGAGACAAACACACAGGGAGAATGCTATGTGAGGACAGAGGCAGATTGGAGTGACCAGGACTGACGGATGGCACCCAAAGCTAGATAGAGGTAGGGAAGGATTCTCCCCTACAGGTTTCAGAGGTAGCACAGCCCTTGATTTTGGATTTCTAGCATCTAGAACTGCAAGACAATAAAATTCCACTGTTTTAAGCCTCCTACTTTTTAATAATACTTTGTTATGGCAGCCATAGGAAATGAAAACATGAATGAAATACAATAGAAATTTATTTGTCCCTATTACAACAGTGGAAGATGGCTGTTCCTGGTTGACAGGCAGCTTTGCTCTATGTAGTGATCAGTGGCCAAGTTCTTTCTGTCTGTGTCTCTGCTATCCTCTAGGGCAGATACCAGCAAAACACAGCTCAGAACTTCTTTTTGTAAATAAAGTTTTATGGGAACACGATACATATTCGTTTATGCATTGTCTATGGCTAGTTTTGCACAAAAACAGCTGAACTGAGTACCATAATCATGACAGAGACCATATGACACTAAAGCCTAAAATATTTGCAGACCTCTGCCCAGAGTACCATCACCATTTGCATCTAGCCAATACAAAGGGGAAAGAAAGTTTGGAGGGGACAAACCAGCTATCCACAAAGTGGCACATAGCACTTGCAAATATCTAGCATTGTCTAGAAATTCGTTACACGGTCACATCACATTGCAAGAGAGGTTGAGAAGTATATTACAGGTGTCCCAAGAGGAGGAGAAAAACAGGCATTTAGAAGAAAAATTAACACACTCTGCCCTTTGGCATCAGTGGGAAATGTCACCCACATCAGCACAGTAGCAGCAGCAACTGCAAGGGGCCACCTAAATAAGGTTTCACAGAGTCCAGAGGCTTTAAAGAAGACATCACCAAAGAGAGTCAGAGCTGGGTGGGCAACAAGGGAAGTGACAGAAAGATGCCACGTGGTAGCTGAGAATACCATTTCAAGAGCATCTAAAAGACACCATCTAACTATGTCCCATAGTAACTGGTGACAGAGAGAGGCCTTTGTAGGAGGGAGAAGTTCCACAAAAGCAAGTGGGAGATAGAGCCACAGAAATTGCTTTTTTTCCCTAAAATTGTGGCTCGACATTGCCCCAAGCTTGAAGTGGCCTTTGCAACCTGGTTTATACCAAATGCAAAAGTAAGTAAAACACATTTAGAATGTAAAAAATAAATACAGTACCATTTGGGGAAGCTTGTCTCCTATTTGCCTGATATTTTTTGAATCTTTCATATACCATAAGGATCCAGAGTATGAAAGTAGCACTAAAGAACATATTACATAACAGATGTAGACACTAAACCTCAACAATTGTTAGCCTCATAAAAAGAAATAGACATGAGCTGCCTCCTATAGTCTTCCCAAACACTCCTTCTAGTATTGCCAACGATATTGAACTTGAATCTGATCCAGTCTCTGGATCCAGCTGCTAATTTGCAGCAAATACAAAAGGCCAAAGGAACATACTAAACTATACCATGAGAATGTATCCAGCAAAATCCAGACTATGGGAAACTTTACAGGTCAAACAGTCCAGGTGTTCGACAGAAAAAGCATAAGGAAAAGATTGAGGTAGAGAGAAGAACCAGAGACTGAAAGTTTCAAAAGACTGATCAAATTTTAAATAATGGAAAAGACTAAATTATAATGTGTAGGGGTGGACTTATATAAATGTTCAAACTAAACATACACACACATACAAGGAAGTGATTATCATAAATAGTAGTAATAGTATTACCATTATTCTGCTATATAGCATAATTATTACATATGGCAGAAGGGAGGGGATTATGATTGGAACAGAGCATATAGAGGGGCTTATGAGTGGCTGACAAAGTTCTATTTGATCTAGTGATGGTTACAAAGGCTTTAAAATTTATTAAGCAATTCATTAACATGTACGCACATTCATGGGAGAGCATTCTGTATCTGCATTTTATTTTGCAATTTTAAAATGTAAAGACTAAATTATAAAAGACAGAACAAATGGCTGAATAACAGCAAAGTAAAGAAAACTAGAGTAACTGTTTTTTGAACAAACTATGCAGTCATTAATAGAAATCCAAATGTAAATTTAATTCCTTTTCATCACACCCATCTAAAAAATCCCAACAGTCAATTGGTGGCTCACAGATGATGCTGATGAACTGGATGTAATCTTTTTGTGATTTTAAGCCAATGTCATTTCATTGCAGGTAAACTTCAAATTGTAACTCTCCTATAGTCCTCCTTATCTTCCCTGCACCCTCCTAATCCAGTGGGGTTCATTGCCTCAGGAAAAGTGCAACACACAGCCAAGAGCAGTAGTCATCAATCAGTTTACAGTTTTATAATATGAAATTTTCAATCCATAGCAAGGCTATTGCCTGAATGCAAAGGCTTTTGGTTTAGCAGGAGCCAGGCTTTCTTGAGGAGGAAGAGCGTTCTATTGAAATTCTCCAAAGCTAAGTATTTGTATATAAAAACCAAACTTGAAGGACTCTGATCAATAATTACATGCTTCCCAGAGTAGAAAAGAAAGACAATAATCTATTGTCAATTCTAGAAGATAAGAATTGAAATGACAAGCCATTTCTATGCTGGCAGAAAGAAGAAGAGGAAGTGTGGACAAAGTATCAGAGGTGGGCAGCCCACTTCCTGCCTCCCTACACGGAGGTCAAACCTCAGGGAGAGAGAGCAGTCTGTGGACAGGAGAAGCAGTGATGTAGGTTTGGGGGCATCTGAGGGACCATTGTTACCCCCTGCTTTCCTGGGCGGAGACTGGCCCTATCAGGAACCTTTCAGAGAAGCTCTGCATTTGGAATGGTACAGCCTCACAATGGCAGCAGGAGTGGACCCAGCTCAAGAGGCAGATTCTACCATGAGGAAGATGCCTGTATATGAGTGATATAGTTTGGATGTTTGTCCATCCAAATCTCATGTTAAAATTTAATCTCCGGTGTTAGAGATGGGGCCTGGTGGGAGGAGATTGGATCCTGGAGGCTGATTCCTCATGAATGGCTTGGTGCTAGCCTCGTGATAGTGAGGCAGAAGCCTGTTACAGGAGCGTTGTCCTCACAGAGAAACTCTATGAGGGCAGTGCCAGGGGAAATGTGGGGTGGAGCCCCCACCCAGAGTCCCCACAACGACACTGCCTAGTGGAGCTCTGGGAAGGCATCCTCCATTCCCCAGACTGGAGAATAGTAGAGTCACCAGCAGCTTGCAACCTCAGTGTGTAAAATCCACACACACTCAACTCCAACCTGTGAGAGCAGCAACAGAAACTGCACCCTACAAAGCCACAAGGGCAGAGCTGCCCAAGGACTTGGGAGCCCACCCCTTGCACCAGGGTGACCTACATGAGGGACATGGAGTCAAAGGGGATTATTCTGGAGCTTTAAGATTTAATAACTTCCAAAAGGCTGGGCGCAATGGCTCATGCTTGTAATCCCAGCACTTTGGGAGGCCAAGGTGGGCGGATCACGAGGTCAGGAGATCGAGACCATCCTGGCTGACACGTTGAAACCCCATCTCTGCTAAAAATGTTTTTTAAAAAAATTAGCCTGACATGGTGGTGGTTGCCTGTAGTCCCAGCTACTTGGGAGGCTGAGGTAGGAAGCTGGGAGGCGGAGCTTGCAGTGAACCAAGATTGCGCCACTACACTCCACCCTGGGCGACAGAGCAAGACTCCGTCTAAAAAAAAAGATTTAATAACTTCCCCGCTGGGTTTCAGGCTTGCATGGAGCCTATTGTCCCTTTCTTTTGGCCAGTTTGTCCCTTTTGAAATAAGAATGTTTACTCCATGACTGTACTACCATTGTATCATGAATGGCTTGGTGCTGTCCTTGAGATAGCGAGTGAGTTCTCATGAGATCGAGTTGTTTGAAAGTGTGTGGCACTTCCCTGCCAGTCTTACTCCCACTCTTGCCATATAAGATGCCTGCTCCCCCTTCAACTTCTCCTATGATTGCAAGCTTCCTCGGGCCCTATCAGAAGATGCTGGAGCCATGCTTGTATAGGCTGCAGAATAGTAAGCCAATTAAATATCTTTTCTTTATAAATTATCCAGCCCCAGGTATTTCTTTATAACAACTCAAACAGCCTAATACAATGAGTTTAGAGACCAGCCCCACAAGGTTCACACACTCCAGTGTGGTGTGGAAAATGGAAGGCCCTATGAATTGTCATGGCCGATGCAAAGGTGCTCAACACCGAGGTCTAAAATAGTCCATCAACATTCATCAGGAGTCTCAAAATCAAGGGTGCATGAGCATCAGTTATAGAAATTAGTAGGATGCTCAAAAGATCAATCCATGCTTGGACCTGGCAAACCCAGGCACCGCTGGACCAAGACCTGCAGGAACCAGGAAGACAACAAAAAGATCAAAGTCATGTCCCTGCTTCACTGCCTGATTGGAAATGACTCTTCCCAGTGTTCCCAGATGCCACTGAGGAAAATGGAAAGAAATTATTCCAGATGCCTTTTACTGAGAAGTGGCCAGGCTTTGAATTGAACAATAATTAAAATATTCAATTTTGGCTAAGAAAAATCAACTGGATCAAATCGAGGCTACTGAGCTAGAAGAAATGACATTATCTCCTCTAAGCAGAATAGGACCTCAAGAGTATAACGTAGACAGATTCTAGAAAAGAAAACTACATTTCTCCCTTCTTAAGTTGTGATGTGTAAATTTCTACATGCTACAATAGATAAAACTTTTCCATACAAGGGTTCAAGCTATCACCCGTCAGAAAGTCACTTCATCTTCTTTAAACTTCCACTACAGACACACACACACATATCTTTATCACTGATATCTAACACTATCAGGACAACACCATCATAAAAACTGCTAAGAAAACTAAATATCACATTTAAAGAAAATTTAAATCTCACAAGGTTTATAATTCCATGTATTAGGTAGCAATAAAGACTGAAAGCTTATTTGATAAGTGGTAGTGGAAAGAACTTATTCATTACAAAATTAAGGGGCTTTTAAAAAGTGGGAGATATCAAGAAAAAGTTTCAACTGCCAATAACCAATGAGTGGCATACAATCTTCCCTATGCTGGTGGTACCAATGTGGAATAACTATGCCTGGCATCTGGTCTCAAACATGTAAGACCACACATGGGGGCTTCAGTGTCAGTGCAGTGAGAATGACTCACTGACAGTAGCCCAGCTTGGTTATGTCATTGAAAAAGGAATTCTGGCCACACATTGGATCTTTTCAGGCACACTCACGCACATGGTTAACAATCATCAACACATCACTTAAAAATACAATGTGCAAAACATACAATGCAGCATACATTGCTTAAACCGTTAAATTAGACATTAATAAGACTGAGGTGGTGAGTGGATACAGAATGACAATCTGAGTGGTCTTTTCCCACTTTATTATCTGTGATGTGGTTATGTGCAGATTTGGTTTAACAAGTTTATAAACAAATCAATCTGCCCTTGGCAACTGAGAGATTAACCCAGCTAAATAAGGAAAGCGCAACCACTAAATTTCTGTTTCTCAGAATTTTTTAAAGAAAGGCTTAAAGTGACAGTGTCTTCTTAATCATATACTCACATTTTACACTATAATTGACAGTATATGTTAGTCTTTTGTCAAGTGAACATACACGTTGAAACTTGACCTTATTTTTATAAAAATCTTGAAACTAAATTAAATGTCCCAGGTTAAAACTAAATCAGACAACTTGCTTTCAGTTTACTTCAATGTCAAATTTTGCCTCATGGTTTTCACCAGTGTTTAGACCAAAACACACTTTAGGGAAATGTTTAAGTGTTTTGTGTTTTATGTGTAAATTCATTTTATTATCCTTAACTAACAAGTTATTAGCCCTTTTAGAATGAAATAAATTATTCCAAACCTGTGTAAATAATGTCTGTATAAATTATGTCATAAATGTTATAGCCTTCTTGAAGGGAAAACATTCATGAACTTTCATCCTGGAATGATGTTTCCAAGATCATGTAATATTATGGAACAACTAAATAGATTTTCAGTGCTTCTAATGTTGTGGATCCTTGAGAGGTACCTACATTTTTAGCAATTATCTGGAATTGTGAAAATAATCTAGCATTATTCCCTAATTTTGCAGATGAAATATCTGAGAGTGTAAGAAATTCCATCACATTCTTCTGGTCAGAAATGGGTTTAGACTCTGGGTCTCTGAAAACCAGTGTGGGTATTTACAGTTTCTCCCATAACTGCCTCAGGTTGGATTCCTACCCTCTCTTCAGGACTTGAATTGCAACAGCAGTGACTGAAAAAGGACAGCAACCTCAGTAAATCAAGACTGAGTTTTGAAACAGTATCCAAATCAACATGGCTTCAATCTTTCTTCCTGAGTAGTACAACTAACCTAAAGAATTTGGAGCCAAATTTAGAAAGAATATTTAAAAGCAACCTCAGCTCTAGCACCACTCCCTACTCCAGCCTGAGAAATAGTTGTTCTTTCCTTTGTATTCAACCTTGGGAAAACAGTAATATCATCTCTCTATTAGTTGTAATCTCTTAATCCCCATTGTCTTCTTTGACCTGAGGCATGTGTCTCCCAGTAATGTCCTCATTTAGTAATGATAATCTGCAATTTCTTCTTGTAGTGCTAATAATCCTTGGATTCCACACAGGGCAGAGGGCAGTGACTTCCCAAACCACTGTCTTATCTTCTTTTCAAACACATTATCGAGTTAAAACAATTGTCTACCCACTTAGAGACTAAAGTTATTTTTGTGTCCACTATCCTGTTTTCAACACATACATTTTTCTCAAAAGGCTTTAAAAAGTAATAACTGTGCTGATCATGTTTGATTTGTTTTGGTTTTATTTTTTAGCCATTTGGTGACATTACATGAATCCAAAATGAACTAGCATGCCACAACCTAATCTGCATTTCAGAAAGTTACACAATTTCATTCAAATTGCAGCTTTAAACTTTTCTGTGTGAGGACACATACCCACTACCATACTTACCCCATCCCCAAAAAAGGAGACAGAACTAAACAAAACAGAATCAGAATACATGCTGCCTGTAATAGAAAAAAAGAAAGAAAAGAAAAGAAAAGAGAGAGAGAAATAGAGAAAGAGAGAAAAAAGGAAGGAAGGAAGGAAGGGAGGGAGGAAGGAAGGAAGGAAGGAAGGAAGGAAGGGAGGGAGGGAGGGAGAGAGGAAGGAAGGAGAGAGAGCAACAGGAAGAAGGAAAGAAAGAAAAAGAAAGAAAGAGAGAGGAAGGAAGGAAGGAAGGAAGGAAGGAAGGAAGGAAGGAAGGAAGGAAGGAAGGAAGGAAAAGAAAGAAAACGGGAAAAGGAAGGAAAGGGAGGGAAGAAGGAAGGAAGGAAGGGAGGGAGGGAGGGAGGAAGGAAGGAGAGAGAGCAACAGGAAGAAGGAAAGAAAGAAAAAAAAAGA
>NW_016825415.1:1041222-1113722 GCF_001698545.2 Rhinopithecus bieti | reverse complement strand
CTAAATATTATTTAATTTTACCTCTTTCTAAATTTTGTAGAGCGCATCATACTATCTCAGGATTTTTTTTTTTTTTATTATACTTTAAGTTCTGGGGTACATGTGCAGAACATGCAGGTTTTTACATAAGTATACACGTGCCATGCTGGTTTGCTGCACCCATCAACCCGTCATCTACATTAGGTATTTCTCCTAATGCTATCCCTTCCCTAGCCCCTACCCGCCAACAGGCCCCAGTGTGTGATGTTCCCTTCCCTGTATCCATGTGTTCTCATTGTTCAACTGCCATTTTTTTTTTAAAAAATGCTTTCCTAATCTTGCATCTAGTTGCAAAGAGAGAAATGCTGGGTTATACTTTTAACCTGCTTCACTTGCAGAATTTTAAGCAGCCCCCTGGCTCTCCAATAATTTCCTCTTCTTTTTAAATCCCCACCTCCACAGCTTCCTTCACAGCCTGTGACTATGAGGGAGAGTGAGGACACGAGGTAAGGTACCGCAGGGACGAAGCTTTCCAGTAGCACTTACTGCAGTTGACCACTCAGTAGAAATTCCTTAATACATGGACGAACAGCCGTCATGAACACTAGATTGTATTTCCTGGTTTGTGGAATGCAGCTTTTCCTTAGCAATTTGATGTTGTCTCTAGGAATATAAACTCTCAATTTTCCTAAATGTAAGAGCTTCTACAAACATAGCTCCCCAGAATTAATTCCAGAATTGTGCACTTTCAAAGCAACAGCTGAATAGTAAGCCAAGATTCTTAGAGATTTAAAGTGACATGACATTATGAGAATGTTTATTATTTTGGCACAGGTAACAGCTAAAAAATGAAATGAGATTTCATAAAAGGATACCAGTAAAAGAGGGGAAAGAGAGAATGAAAAAATCCACAAAAATAGATCTAAAACTCTATACTCTTTTGTTATACGCCTACTCATACTTTTTCTCCCCTGACCTCCTCTCTTGAACTTTAAATTCCCTTTTGTGTATTTTAAATTCTACCCACTCTTCCAGGCCCAATTCAATCCTCACCTCTTCAGGAAGGTCATCCTATCCCCACTTGCTGAACTGCTTAAATCTTTCCTTAACCTGAGAGCCTACAATTGAAAATATGACCATCACCATACAGTTTAGCACTTCAATATCCTCTAGGTAATTAATGCCTAATTATTTTAACCCCTAAGCAGAATACGAGCATCTTGACATTATGTCTAATAATCACTATTAGTAGAAACAATATAAATAATTTAACAGCATCAGTAGTTACTACTTATGGAGAACTTAAGCACAAATAAAATGTCATTTAGGCTGGGCGCAGTGGCTCACGCCTGTAATCCCAACACTTTGGGAGGCTGAGGCAGGTGGGTCACCTGAGGTTAAGGGTTCAAGACCAGTCTGGCCAACATAGTGAAACTCCATCTCTCCTAAAATTACAAGAAATTAGCCAGACATTGTGGCAGACACCTGTAATCCCAGCTACTCAGGAGCTAAGGCAGCAGAATTGCTTGAACCCGGGAGGCGGAGGTTGCAGTGAGCCGAGATCATGCTATTGCACTGCAGCCTGGGCAAGAAGAGTGAAACTCTGTCTAAAAAAAAAAGTAATTTAGTCATCACAACAATCCTATAAGGTAGACACTATTAAAACCTCATTAAACACATAAAGAAACCAAACTACGGTTAGAAGATCAGTTCGATAGAGGAAGAGAGTTGGAATTTGAATCCATCACCTAATCCTGCTGCTACTTTTCCCTCTGGAGCAAATAGGCCAGAGTGTTACACAAACCATGTCTCATGATGAGGATACTCAGTGTCCGTATTAGAGCCAGGCAACTTCTGCTGGAAAAGGTGGGAAATTTCCAATATACTGGATTATGAATGAGACTGAATTCATAAAACAAGACAACTGTTCTACTGCTTCCTTATTTTGGAAAAATGCCAAAAGTCAAATTATCCCAAAGGTCACTGGCAGATGCACTTCTCCCGTCATGTATATCCAAACTAAGTCACTGGCTTGGAAGAAGGCAATCATTTTGTCTTTTTCCTGAAGGCTAAGTTCTCCAGGATTCAGCAAAAGGACCAAATTCATATATCTTCATGAAATAAAATGTATGAGATAAAATAATCATGTGGGATATTTGCCAATGAAATACTAAAAGCACAAAGGTGATGGATTAATATGAACCTTCGGTCAACCTGGAGACTTATTTTTAAAATATCAGATTGTTAACCTATAGAAAGTAAAAGGTTGAGGGCAAAATGATGATATAAAACATAGAAAAGGAGCTTAAACAAAATTTTAAAATGTAATTTTAGCTCAGCTAAATGGGAGAAATAGAGAGCTAGAGACACCCAATTATACAAAACATAAAATGGAAACCCAGAGAGAAGTAAACAGACACAGTAGATCAAGTGACAAGGCTGTTAAAGAACCCTGAAACGGCTGCTGGAAACGACTAGGGTGCTGACCATGGAAGCCGTTACTGACCTTCTCTCCCCCTCTCCCACCTTCTCCTTACATTACTGGGGAGCCCCTTCTGGGAACAAAATGCCTGGCAAGAGGAGCAGCAGTGCAGCCAGGGCTATGACAAGGATAAATTGTCTTTTCTCCACTGGGGGCCTGACGCTAAATGGAATGTTGGCTGTAAATATCCCGAAGCCCCCTCTCCTTTTCTCTGGCTTCTCCCAACCTGCTAGTCCAGCATTCTCTGTCCTTCTTTTCCAATGTGGCTCCTGCATCTTATTTTCTACCATGTCCCTGCACTCTCTTTCTTTTTCTACTTCCCTCCTCTGTCCTAGGGAGTGAGGCGTGGTGGAGATTCAGCATCCCAGCACCAATCTATTAAAGTTTCAAAATGCTCATTCACACTTAATGTAAGTGTAGTGTTTGGTTAGTGTTCTAAAATCTGTTGATTCACACCAGGTTGCAATTCCTTTTGACCTTTTCAAACAATTTCTTCTCATGTCTCCTTTCTAGAAGGATTTAGTAAGTGGTATTTATTTGATCTTCTCTATTTTCAAATCACATCCGTTTTCTTCCTGTAGTCACCCTAATGTCTAGGACTATAGAGATATAAAACTTTTACTGGCAGTCTTTAAAAATTAGGATGGAGATCATTTATTGGCATGGAAAGGTGATCATTTTAAGTGAAAAATTATTTTGAAGCACAACAGTATTAAAAAGTCATATATGAAAGAACTTAATTGTATAGGAAAATCAGGAGGTCTGTTTTAAAATGTTGAAAACCTCTCTGTAGGTATTTGGCTTTATTCATCTTCCACATCTTCTCAAAAACTAATTTTATGAAAACATACATGCATAGCTTGATTTATCAAAAACAAATAAACAAGAGAGAATTAAAAAGAAATTAAGCCTTTCCTACCTTCCTGACAAGGAAGAGTGTCTGAGAATCAAATGGGCAAGAGGGAAGCAGAGTGAAGGGATGTAGACGTCTGTCTGATAAGAAAAACAGGGACAATGTTTGGGCAAAAATGAGAGATATTGTCATTCATTGTCTGCAAAGCTTTGGGGAGAAGCAAATTACTATTTATTTTGGGGAAAAGCTTTTTAGTCATAACAGTGGCACCGGCCATACAAACTGCTTCCTGCACCCTCATTAGCTGGTTCTAAGTAACTCACATAATCCAAAAGGAGGGAAGAAAAGTCTGGGCAGCAACCAGGACAAGAGCAGAAAATGCTCTTCCCAAGGAACACGGAGCCTGGGTTACGGTTTTAGTGAGAAATGAATTCACACCAATTTTTTCCAATTTTAGCTTCCAAATAAGAACCTCCAATTTGAATGTTAGCCCTGTGGAAGTGATAATAGCCCCATCAAATTCCCAAGAGGAAACAGCTATAGAAATAAAAGGAAAACACCACAGCAATGTTTAAAGCTAAAGAACACAAAAACACTGGTCTGAGCTTTACAAAACGGAACAATTGGCCAAGCAAAACCTAAACTTCAGGAGCACCAGACCGTGAAATGGAGAAACAATGCATGCTCAAGTGGGATTGAAGACTCAAAAAAGCAGCTATTAATTCAAACAAGATCAAAACAGAAATCAATCTATTCATGTGACTTCCAAAAGATCATTAAAAACTAATTACTTTCTGTCTACCTCAATTGCTTTGTTGCTTTAACTGGTAAATTGTTGTCCTCACTTTCTGTCTAGATGGCAGTGGAATAAAACAGTGTGTTCCAATTCAGATCACAGTGAGTCAAGTGGCCCCATCCTAGAGCCCAGACACTAACTCCAAGTATTTCTAAGCATTATAACAGACTCCCCACTTATCAGCACAAAGCTTATGTATGCAGCCAAGCAACACTTGGTTACATAAAGCAATGTCATGAGTTTTCCAATTTCACAAAATAAAGAATTATTTAAAAAATGCTGAAGTTTATCAAACTTATGGATCTAATTTAATTTTTTTTAAAAGCCAAACCCTTCCTTTCAAGGGCTGATGGTCAGTGATTTAGCAGTTTCTCGTGTGTTGAGTAAATTAGTTCTATTGTTCAGAAAAGTCTAAATAGACAATAACAGAGACAATTCTTAATTCTTTTCCAAATCGATGAAATTATCCCAAAGGTAAAAGACCCAAAGAAAACGCGTACCAGCTCAGCAAATTTATTCTGTCAAGGACCCTTTTAGCTAAGTATTAACTTTCGAAAAATAACTATTATTAATTTTATTGTGATCTTAATAAGTAATCTCATTTTCTTTCAATCTAAAATTTTCCATTTATCTTCATTCAAAATAAAACTCCCAATATTCTCCATACCCTTATGTATATATAGTTTCTAGGAGAAGATTCAAGCTACTCTTAGTTGTTTCTTAGGAAGCTAAGGGCCTTTCAGTGACCCACAATTATATTTGTAAAATAACAAATGTTAATAGTCAAAAAAAATTGTTTTTTGGAGTCCTATTTGCACATGGACTTAGAAAAATGACCAAGGATAAATGTGGTGAAACATGACAAGGAAATATGTGTTAAAATATTAAGAACTCTTTTTTCCTGAATGTCTATTTATTCTGATTTTGAGATAAAATACAATGTATACAACATTAGTGCCTGAATTAATATTTTCTTTTAAAGGAAATGGCTTATATATCTTTAGCACTCTATAATTTTCAAAGTTTATTGCATATTATTTTCTCATTTAACAGTCAAAAAATTTCTCTAAGACCGACCTTTTATTTGAACAGATACTTCTCATTCTACAGTTTAGAAAATTGAGACTCAGAACATTTATGGGAACTACCAAGGTCAGATAGTTTCTGAGAAATGGAGCTTGGGACATAATAGGAGTCTCCTTGCTCTCAGCACTGTTAATATAGCTATTGAGCAAAAGAGGAATTAATAGACATTAAAGTTCTTTTAGGTGTCAGACAGCTTACTAGTGCTTTACAAAAACATTTTATTATTTTATCTTCACAATAGCCTGATGAGATAAATATTATCTTTCATGTTGATGTGTCTACTAAAATTCAGAAATTGTGAGTGCCTTCATCAAATTTATACAGCTAAAATATAGCACAGCTCAAATTCCAACCTGGGTTTTCTGACAATAAATTCATGTTCTTTCTGTTATTTCTTAACACAATTTCTACCTGCAAATCAAAAGTTACAATTAAGTCATTTAGACAATTCCACTCACTTATTTAAAAATAAAATATGTGATAGTGATATTCAGAAATTATAATACAAATAGAAATCAAACCCAAATGCCACGAAAGCAATCACAATATATCTGATATTTGTGTCCCACTCTGGTAGGAGCATCTCTCAAGGATGTGGAGTTGTTGGGCTGAAAGGTCTGCTCCTTGCTCTATAAAACAATGCAAATATGACTTTCTTAATCACTCCTTCCCTCCTCTCTCCAGTATATTATTTCTTCTCACTATGTATCACACATCTTCTTCTCCAGGGATGAAGAGTTAGGTAAAAGATAGAAAATCTCCTAATCACAAAAGTCTGGAACCTCCATCAATAAAAATGTAGATTTATTGCTGCGTGACACAGTTTAACTTTATTGAGGAGAATAATGCAAGGGAGTATAAAAAGGACACAAACGTCTAGTCACTTAACCCGTGTCTTTGATTTGAAATTTTAAGACAGTAAGACAAATGTTCTTATGAGGAGAAATTGGAAGGACTTTCCCTGGTAGAGAAGGAAATACTTTAAAATTGACGAGAAAATGGCAAGGACAGTTGAGACAGTCTTGAAATAGTGAAGTCTTAATGCAACACTATGAGAAAGAAAATATTATTTAATTAACTAGACTTGACTTCACTTATGCTTAGAATAAAAGACATTTATTAATATCTTGCAAAGAAGGTCAAAGATAAAGGCCAGAACTGAGCAAATGTTGCTAAAGAGAGGTTGTTCAGCTGATACTGAATATACACCATATATAATCTCCTTTACCAGAATAACAGATTTAAGTTGGTTAACTGTGTCCCAGACTTAACAGGATATATAGTTCAGGTTCTTGACCTCATCTCCTGACCATTCTTTTCACATCACCTTCACTGGCCTGCCAGGCTTGGTGGACTTGTAGTAGATAAATTTGTCTTTCTGACAATTTTAATTTTTGCAACAGCAGTACAATCTATATATTCATGCTTGAATGATATATTCATGCTTGAATGATATATTCAAACTTGCTACTTTCCTACAATTGCAGTAAGACAACAAAATCATTCTCATTGATTTAACATGTATGTGAAAACACAAATACTTTTGACTAATTTGACTGATTACATTGATTAAAGCTATAACTAGCTACATGCAATCACTTAATTATTTGTTCATTTTGTTTTTAGTTGACAGGTCCACTTGTTTGATAACCAAAATTAGATAAAATAGGCAATTTATGCTTTATCCTGCTAATTAATTAGGATGACTAGAAATAGTCCAAGCCCCAGATTCAATTATAATTACTTACACATGGAGGAAAACTATCTTATTCAAATACAGAGTTTGCTAAGTACATTTTCCCTAAAGCAAAGGGCATATGTTAATAAAAACTTATCCCTATAACTTAACACACACAAATGTATGAAGGCCAGTAATTATGTACTTTAACAAAACTACCCTCATGAGATTGTTATTTATTATTTTCTATTTTACTGGTGAGGAAACACAGAGTTTAAGAAAATTAGAAGCATTTTTTAATTATATGATTCCTGAATTCTGGAAATGAAGGTGTCATTATGAAAATACATTGTCACTTGATTTTTTTTAAAGCAAAATTTCCTATAATTATTTGATTGCAAAATAAGTGACTTCATTGAGAGACAACACAAAAACTAAAGCAGCATATAATACAAATACTCTGTAGGTTGTTTTGTTGGTGGAAAGCTAAAATTAACTTGGCAAGTAGAACAATTTCTCTGCCTATAGCAAGTGGGAAAGCAATAATGAATCTTCCATTTTAAGGTTGAAAATTTAGCATACCTAGATGAGCACTTAGTGAAAAGTTCAAATTTTAGAAAATCATCAAAATCAGCTCAAAGAAGAATTTTTAAAACACACACATCAGTAACCACTGAATACATTAAGCTAACAGAAAAGACTATACTTGAAATGGCACCCAACTCAAGATTTTGCTTGTGAATTTTATCACATCCTTAAAAAACACATAATTTTTGTGTTATATAAACCTTTCAAAGCAAAGACAAAGATAAGAAATTATGTAATCCATTTTACTAAGCAAATATAGCACTAATATCAAAACAAGAGAAAGCACAAGAAAGGAAATCGTGGACAAATAACTTTTGTAAATGAAGACATACACACCTTGAATTAAATATTAGCAAATCAGATATGGGGATATATTTTTTTAATTACACATCAGGACCAAATTGGGTTTATCCCAGGAATACAAGGATGGTTCAATACCAGAAAACCTATCAATTCTCTATATTTAAAGACAAAAGACAAAAACCAAGTAATGTAAAGGTATGGACTAAAATTTAATGCCTCATTTTAATCTTCTGAAATTAGAAATAGAAGAAAACCTTTTAATAAATGTCACTAGTGGAAATATGTAATAAGTACCATACTTAATGGATAAAATATTAGAAGTAATTTCTTAAAGTAAGGAATAATACAAAATGCTATCATTATCTATCCAGCATTTATGCACCACCCTTGTCTATCCAAGACAATAAAAAATGAGATATAAGAATCAGAATGATAAAATTATCATTATTTGCAAATGATATAATAATTACTCAAAAAATTTCTAAGAAATAAACTTGTGAGTTGTTAGAGTTCACATTAGAAAGTTTAGCAAAGTAGCCAAATAGAAGTTAAAAAATAAGCACATACATTAAAATACTATTTACATTTTAAAACACACACATCAAAAAAAAAAAAAACTAATATAGATAGTATGTGGCCATAATATTTGTTACATAGGCTGGACGTGGTGGCTCATGCCTGTAATCCCAGCACTTTGGGAGAGTGAGGTGGGCGGATCATTTGAGGTCACGAGTTCGAGACCAGATTGGCCAACATGGTGAAACACCGTCTCTACAAAAAATACAAAACTTAGCCAGGTGTTGTGGCAGGCCTCTGTAATCCCAGTTACTTGGGAGGCTGAGGCAGGAGAATCACTTTAACCTGGGAGGCAGAGATTTCAGTGAGCCAGGATCATACCACTGCACCCCAACCTGGGCAATAGAGCAAGACTCAGTCTCAAAAAAAATTTATATATATTTGTTACATAAATAAAAATAAAATATTCTGAAAAGATACATGTCAAATTAAATGCTGTCGCTACTTCTCAAAAAAGGATCAAGATTCATGATAATGATCAAAGGAGGTTGTAGCCATACCTATAGTATTTTTATTTTATAGTCTGGATATATGTATTAGTTTTACTTTTTAAATTTAATAAAATCTAAAATATGCAAAAAATAGTTTCAACTACTTCTATATTTATTTGAATAACTTCATATTATTTCTTAAAATTTGAATTATTACTTAATCCAGGGATTGAACCACGAAAATAAAAGGGCATATCAAATGTAGGTCCATAAATTAACCTTGTTGCTAAGTATACTTTACTGTTTTCATGGTTAATATTTATGAGAACTGATTTACTAAAGTTTTTAAATTTCAATAAAATGTAAGACTACTGAAGCCAGATATTGAGAAGGTTTATGTATTTATACAAATACATAGCTAGGTATATCATTTTCCCTACAACTTCACTAGCATTACAATATAAAAATAATAAATAGTCCATTAATTTGGGTCAATGGAATACTTTCATTGTGATAAAACACTGAAAGTTATTATTCAAGACTATAACTAAAATTTTAATGCTTTCAGAAAAGACTCTTACATCATTGGATTTCTCTTTATTTCTCAGAAATGTTAAACAGATTCCTTTTGTACATTTTAGAAGCCTCAAATATTCAGAAAGATGGACATCTGTTCCCAAATTAAGTATTTGCCTTAAAAATAATAGCAAACTTTTCAAGAATTTAATGTAAATCTCTGATGATGACTCATTTATTGACACCAGAACATCTTACCTCAGGTACAGGCCGGGTGTGTACTTCAGATGATTAATATTCTCTATATGCAATGTTGACAGAAAAGAATTCATAGTCATTCTCAAAGGGAAGACAGCATGTACATAGAACTGCCCTATCAAACTCATTACACTCCATTAGTATTGCATGACAAACTTGACTGTCTGTAGTAAAAGTCTGTTAAGAAATAAAATTTACTCTCTAGTGTTCAGACTAAGCTTTTAAAGATTTTTATTTATATTACCAGATATTCATCTATTCATAACACACTTCTATTGTATTTTTATTGATACATCAGAGTCGTACACATTTTGGGGAACGTGGTATTTTAATATACATATACAATATATAGTGATCTAGTCAGAGTAATTGAACTATTCATCAACTGAAATATTTATCTTTTCTTTGTGATGGGAACATTATAATTCTTCTCTTCTAGCTATTTTGAAATACACAATAAATTATTGTTCACTATAATTTTCCTACTCTACTTTTAAATAATAGAACACATTCCTTCTATTAATTAATTTTTGTACTCATAACTATATTATGTACTCATCAACTTATCTTTATCCTCTTCCACCTTCTCTTGACAGCCCATGGTAACTACTATTCTATTCTGTATCCATAATATTTACTTTTTTTTGCCCCTACCTATGATTCAAAACATCTATTATTTGTTCTTCCATGCCTGGCTTGTTTCACTTATAATGACCTCCAGTCCCATCCATGTTGCTGCAAATGACAGGATTTCATTAACTTCTTTATGGCTCAATGATATTCCATTGTGTATATACACTATATTTTCTTTATCCATTCATCTGTTGATGGACACTTAGGTTGATTCCATATCTTGGCTATTGTGAATACTGCTGCAATAAACATGAGAGTGCAGGTGTCTCTTTGACATACTTATTTCCTTTCTTTTGGACATATACCCAGCAATGGAATTGACTAATCATATAGTAGTACTATCTTTGTTTTTTTGAAGAACTTCCATACTCTTTTCCATAATGACTGTACTACTTGACATTCTCACCAACAGCGTACCCGTGTTCTCCTTTCTCTGCATCCTTGCCAGCATTTATTTTTTGTCTTTTCTGATAAAGCCAATCAGATAATATATGACTGTGGTTTTGATTTGCATTTCCCTGGCGATTAGTGATATTCAGCATTGTTTTATATACCTGTGGCCATTTGTACGTCTACTTTTGAGAAATGTCTATTAAGATCGTTTGCTCTTTTTTAAGTCAGATTTTTTTCTTGCTTGCTTGCTTGCTTGCTTTTTTGTTAATAAGTTGTTTGAGTTCCTTACACAGTCTGATTATTAATTCCTTTTCAGATGGATAGTTTGAACATATTTTCTCCTGTTCTGTAGGTTGTCTCTTCACTTTGTTAATTATTTCCTCTGCTGTTCAGAAGCTCTTTAGCTTTATGTAATACCATGTGTCTGTTTTGTTTTGTTGCCTGTGCTTTTGAAGTCTTACCCAAAAAGATCTTTGCTCAGTCCAATGTCCTGTATGTCCCCAATGTTTTCTACTAGTTTTATAGTTTCAGATTTTACATATAAGTCTTTAATCCAATTTGAGTTAATTTTCGTACATGATGAAAGGTAGGGGTCTTTTTTTTTTTCATTTTCTACATATGGATATCCTGTTTTCCCAGCATCATTTATTAAAGAGACTGTCCTTTTCCCCCAGTGTATATTCTTGGTGCCTTTGTCAAATATGAGTTGACCGTAAATGCATGCACTTACTTCTGGGCTCTCTATCCTCTTCCATTGGTCTATGTCTCTGTTTTTATGCCAGTTCTGTGCTGTTATGGTTATTACAGTTTTGTCATATAATTTGAAATCAGGTAGTATGATGTTTCCAGTTTTGTTCTTTTTGTTCGGGATTGCCTTAGCTGTGCCAAGTCTTTTGTAATTCCATATGAATTCTAGGATTGTTCTTCTATTTCTGTGGTGAATGTCACTGGTATTTTTATTGTAGTTCACTTAGGGTAGTATAGACATTTTAACAATGTTAATTTTATCATCTGTGGCATGGAATATTTTCCATTTTCATGTCCTCTTCAACTTCTTTCATCAGTGTTTTATAGTTTCCTGGCAGAGATTTTCACCTCTTTGGTTGAATTTATATTTTATATTTTGTAGCTATTGTAAATGAAATTGTTTTCTTGATTACTTTTCAGATAGATCTCTGTTAGCATATAGAAACACTACTGATGTTTGTATGTTATTTGTATCTTGTAATTTTACTAAGATTGTTTTTCAGTTCTAAGAGTTTTTTGTTAGAGTCTTTAGGTTGTTCTAAATATAAGATCAAGTCTTCTGCAAAAATAATAATAAGAATAACAATAATTTGACTTCTTCCTTTCCAATTCGGATGTCCTTTATTTCTTTCTCTTGCCTAATTGCTTTCACTAGGATTCCCAGTACTCTGTTGAATACATATGGTGAAAGTGGGCATCCTTATCTTATTACAGATCGTTGTAGAAAGGCTTTCAATATTCACTTTCCGTATGATATTAACTGTGAGTTTGTAATATATGGCCTTGATTGTGTTGAGGTTTGTTCCTTCTATACCCAATCTGTTGAAGGTTTTATCATAAAGGGATGTTGAATTTTATCAAATGCTTTTCAGCATTTATAAAATTATCACATGGATTTTTTCTTTGATTCCGTTGACATAATGTATTGTGTTTATTGATTTGTATATGTTGAACTATCTTTGCATTGGTGAGGTGAATCCCACTTGATCATTGAGAATGATCTTTTTAACAGGTTGTTGAATTCTGTTTGCTAGTATTTTGGGGGTGAAATTTTTGCTTCTGTGTTCATCAGGGATACTGGCTTGTAGTTTTACTTTGTGTGTGTGTCTTTGTCTGGTTTTGGTATCAGCTTAATGCTGACTGTATACAATGAATTTGGAGGTATTCCTTCCTCTTTAATTTTTAAATAATTTTAGTATAATTGGTATTAGTACTTCTTTAAATGTTTGGTAGAATTCAGCAGTGAATCCTTCAGGTCCTGGGTTTTTCTTTGATGACTAACTTTAGATTACTGCTTTAATTTCATTATTCATGATTGGTTTATTTAGGTTTTCTGTTTTTTCATGGTTCGATCTTGGTAAGTTGTATGTGTTCAGAATTTATCCATTTCTTCTAAATTTTCTAATTTTTTGGAATATAGTTGTTCATAATGGTCTCTTGTGATCCTTTGTGTTTCTGTGCTAACCATTGTAATGTTCCTTTCTCGTTTCTGATTTTATTTATTTGGGTCTTATCTCTTTTCTTCTTAGTTTATCTAGCTAAAGATTTGTCCGTTTGTTTATTTTTTCAAAACCAGCTTTTAATTTTGTTAATATTTTGTATTTTTCTTTTAGTCTCAGTTTCATTTATTTCTGCCCAAATCTTTGTTATTTCTTTCCTTCTACTATTTTGGGGTTTGATTTGTTCTTGCTTTTCTAGTAACCTGGAAGTGAATTGTTAGGTTAATTTTAAAATTTTTTTTTTATTATTTGGATGTAGGCATTCACTGGTATAAAATTTCCTCAGTACTGCTTTTTCTGTATCTCATAGGTTCAGGTATATTGTGTTCTGTCTTTATTTGATTCTCGAAAATTTTGTTTTCCTTCTTAATTTCTTCATTGATCCATTGGTTGTTCAAGAGCACTTTGCCTAATTTCCATGTATTTGTATGGTTGCTAAAGTTCCTCTAGCTATTGATTTCTTGTTTTATTTCATTGTTGTCAGAAAATATACTTGATATGATTTAGACCTTTTTATAATTTGTTGAGACTTGTTTTGTGGCCTAACATATGGTCTGTCCTGAAGAATGTTTCATGTGGTAATCAAACAAATGTGTGTTCTGTATCAATTGAATGAAATGTTCTCTAAAAGTATGTTAAGTCCATTTAATCTACAATACAGTCAAACAGCAATGTTTGTTTGTTGATTTTCTGACTGTTCTGTCCTTGCCAAAAGTGAGGTGTTGAAGTATCCTACTTCTATTGTATTGTAATCTATCTTTTTCTTTTGATCTATTAATATTTGTTTATATATATGGGTGCTTCAGTGTTGAGTGCATATGTATTTACTATGATATGTCCTCTTGCTAAATTGACCTTTTATCATTATATAATCATCTTCTTTGTCTCTCTTTTCAGTTTTTTACTTAAACTCTATTTTATCTGATTTAAGTATAGCCACTTCTGTTCTTTTTGGTTTATATTTGCATGAAATATCTTTTCCCATCCCTTCACTTTCAGTCTATGTATTTCTTTTCAGGTGAAGTGAGTTTCTTGTAGGCAACATATAATTGGGTCTTATTTTTTAATCCATTCAGCCATTCTGTCTTTTAAGTGACTAATTTAGTTCATTTACATTTAATGTTATTATTTATACATAAGGCCTTACTACTGCCATTTTGTTACTTGTTTACTAAATATTGTCTAATACACATTTTTATATTTTACTATGAACTATAAAAATCGTATTAATTTTTTACTCTTAAGTTCTGTAATTGAAATTGATTTTTACTCAGATATCTACCCAAATATGAGGAGAAAAGGGGAGTATCAACAACTCAATTCATTACAGAAGCTTTGCCCAAGGAATTCTGGGGCCTGTGGAAAATGTTGCAGTAATTTTTTTTATTGAGAAAGAGCAATTATTTTCATTAGATATTGAGGTTCAATAGACAAAAGTTATTTCAGAGGTGCTCAACTTCTCTTTGAAATGATAAGAATATAACTTCAGGTCAATGCTGATCTGAAGGGCTTTATCTCTCTCCTAACTCTTCAGGGACATTGTCTATATTTGCTCTATCTAAAGCATATGTTGATTTTCTTGAGATCTCTCCAGGAATATCCTCAGATACTAATCTTCCTGAGAAATACAAGACAGAAGGGAAATCTCACTATATTGTCTAATAAATTCTCAAGATCCATCCTTCTACCCAGCAGGAAATATCTGAGGGCTCTGAAGGTGCTGAGGATGTAGACACAGTGAGATCCTGTGTAGCAGTAGCTACCTACCTTCATGAAACACAGCAGAAGGAACTTTTATGGTCAAAGCAGGCAGAAGTCCATGAAAAGACTGGCAAGGAGAGAAAAGGCACACTGAAAGTTCAAAATCATAGCTCTGCATCAACCTCAAAAGAAATTTAGAGCTCACTTTTTCGTATAGGCTCATTTTTTAACCTTGCTTTTATCCATTACACTAAAGATGGTATTTTGGGAAATAAGCATTAAATATTTAACTGCAAAATAAAGATTTAAAAGATGCTCTAATTTAGCATCTTGGCTAAAGCATATTGGTGTCTAGAAGTAACTAAAATACTGCAAGATAATAACATGCTTTTCTAAGTTAAGTTTAGTGGCCC
Organism: Rhinopithecus bieti; assembly: GCF_001698545.2. Classification (NCBI taxonomy): domain Eukaryota; kingdom Metazoa; phylum Chordata; class Mammalia; order Primates; family Cercopithecidae; genus Rhinopithecus; species Rhinopithecus bieti. The sequence goes on along the minus strand of NW_016825415.1, from coordinate 1,098,790 downwards.
TCAAAAACCTTGTACATTCTCAATTTTCATCCGTACTTAATTATTTTGTGGGTTCAATTTCTGTTTCCAGCAAAACACAACTTCCTAGTACTGCGGAAGAAAAGACTTACAAAATGGGTTTTGTGGAGCTCAAATAACTCTTAAAAACAATATCTTGATGAGTTAAGTGTAAATGAGCCAAAACATATGGATTAAATGTCCCTTTAAATACACATGCCTTTAAAAATTAAGGGAAAAAAGGTTTTGGCAAAATGTGTTTCAGATTTGGTTGAAAGAAAACATTTGAAAGAAATTGTTTGAGGGACTATACTAACCCAAAACATACCTGAGCTCTTCTACTACAGCACAACCAACTCTAAAACATATGGATTTTATATGATAATTCTTCTACCCCACCCACCCCTGAGTTCTGGGTTCTAAGTTTTTCTTCCTATGTTGGAAGTCATTAAAAACAGTCATGGTGTCATTACTGTTTTGGAGAGAATATAATCTACTACTGCAATCAGTTTCAGTCAAATAAATGGAATGGTATATTGTTCATTACTCTTCAAAAATAAAAATAGATCTTATTTTAAACCTATGATATATAATTCTCACTGGCACTCATTAGACAGTAAGACTGCATGAAAGTTATACATTGAGATAGATATAGGACTAGGCCAGAATATGAAATAATAGGATATCCACGTCACAGCTCTTTACTTAACCAAAGTCAAGTAACAGGCAAAGGTCAACAGGAGAAACACCAAAGCACAGCTTGAATAATTTTGGGTCATTTCCACTTTCTTGGGATAGTTCAAAATGCATCTACTAGATGCAGGTGACTAAGAGCAAAAGCAATGAAACAATTCAGAAGTGAGTCCACAGAGTGACAGGTCCTTGAATCTGTGCCACCTATTCCTTATGTTTGTCTTCAAAGTTGTTGCCACCTCATACACACATAGATGATAATGCTATCTTTAAACTCTACAAGCAATGAGGTTTAATTCTAACATCTTTGGAGCTAAAACCATTAAAAACTGTAGGTATCAAATAGAAAACTGCTAACTGCAAATTTGCGAAATTACCAGTGTTGTCCTATTTTTCCCCATAAACCTGTGGAATTTCACTGTCTCTATTGAAGCAGGTAGAATGGGTATGTGTTGGCACTTTCTTCCAAATTACATTTGAAGAACAGCCAACCATGAATAAACGACCCTAGTCATTATGCCATTAAGTTGCCCTAATTAGTATGCATCCTCATCCAAGTAACCTAGTTATTATGCCAGCAAGGCATATCATATTTATTCAAAGGCTAAGGTTTTATATCATACTCATCAGAGCAAATCTACCCTTCAAAGACCATTTTTGAGGACTTTCTTAAAAAAAAAAGAAATGATAATCAATGTTTTAAAATTCATCACAAAAAGCATTGTTATCTGAATTAATTTGCGAGAAAAACTATGTCTAAAAAAATAATATAAATTGCTACATGCTTTTTGAGGCCTGGAAGAAAAAATCAAGAGCCTGAAACTGATATGGTAGTGGGGTTGGTGGGACAGGAGGTGAACATACTTAAGGACTGACAGCAACTGAAGAGATGAACAGGGGATTTGTCTCCAGGAGGGGCAGTCTGGCCTCATTTCTGTGCTCTAATTTCCTTTTAAAGGCGTGGTGTAACTGCAGCTTTATGTGTTGAGTTGAGGATTTACTTGAAATATACTTAGACATACTGTTCTACACAGGGGAATTGATGCAAGTTCTTAAAATTCCTGCAGTTCTCTCTTTGGGGAGCAAACACTCTATAGCTAAATCCCATAATGCACCACCCTGCCAATACTGCTAAGCCCCAGATCAGTTATCTCTTCTGTGGACTGAGGTCTATGGAAGTGGAAGTTTTAAACCTAAGAGTTATCCAGACTGTGACAGGGTCCAAATTTGCTATAACACCAATTCTCTTGTCCAGGATAAAATAATTCTTATATTTCATGTCTGTCTGTTGTCTTCAGACATGAAAGCTATTTTATCCTTTCTGTGGTAGATTTTTTAAAAGTATATTCTGCTTCATTTTTCCACAGACAAAGTGGTTTTCAGAAATGTGTTTGTCTACATCTGCCAAAGAAAATAAATGTAAATATCTATAAATATCAACATAAATAGACTTGGTTCCAAGCAATAACACTTCCCACTGCTTGCTTCGTAGTTATAGAAATTCTCCTGAAGGCTAATAGATAATAACCAAAATTGATCAGATGATGTCTTTCTAATGTATTCATAGAGAATACTCTGATGGTGCCTTTCTTATGTGTAGGAGCAAAGGCTCATATTTACCTCAGATTGAAGCATTCATCCAGAGTCATTTGTCACTGCTAATGCTTTCCCATGGAGTTGGATGGTAGAGAAAAATCCCTCTACCCTCCTGGAAGAAATCTTGAGAGTTTACTGCTGTGTGGTTTGCTGGGCGGTTGTGGTAAATGTTGAGAACCACCATCTCATAATCATATGCTTGAAGCTTTAAATCATGACTCTGTCAAAAATTCAAAGTTGGAAAATTGTGTACCACTTTGGAGAATCCGAAGTGTACTACAGACTAACAATAAAACCAGTGAAACGTAAAAGGAACCTCTGTGTTTTATCCATTATCACATTCTTCTTCTCTAAGCACATTGTAGCACACACCCTACAGTCAGAAGACCCTTCTGGCTTTACATTCTTGCTGGACAGCCTGCTGGCATGTTATTTAACCTCTGCAAAACTTAGTTAAACTTTGGATTAAATCAAATAATAGTGATGAAGGATTAAATGATATTACATATATAAAAGGGTTTTGTACCCAGTGAATTTCGATGTAGGTGTCAATTATTATCTTTCAAGGCATACTTCTCCCTGACACCTTGAGCATCACATCAAGCAAGAGTGCAGACTCCTTGAGACCAAAGACGCTGCTGTTGTTCTCTTCATATCTTTCTCTCTTCTACCTCCAGTTGGATATATTTTCTCATATACACAAAACTAAAACAGAGCTTATCACAGGATAAGGATCAAATGCTCAATATATTTGATTTTACTTATAATATACTGAACTGAACTGATGGACCTCCTAACTATGCCAGTGTAACATTCATCATGCTCCAAGTCAAAATGAGGGCTATGGAAAATGGGACTTTCTTTTGCTGAGTCCTCTATCTGTATGTACCAGGTGTCTCCATCTATTGTACTAATGAGTTCTGTGAGCGTGGAAATGGCAAACACAAAAGTTTCTACATGGTCCGCCAACACAGGACAGTGAGCCAGAAGCCAAAGATTAGTTGTGTAAAAACAAACACACTGAGCAACACAGGGTAGGGGATACAGATAGAAAATTATAGACTACAGTGTGTGAATGATCAGAGATATTCTGAGAACAGATGGAAATATAATTTTATATAATGCCACTTTAAAGAGGAATGTAGCCTGGGCAACATAGTAATACTTCGTTCTACAAAAAGAAAAAAATGTTTTAATCCAGTCACGGTAGCACATGCCTGTCATCCCAGCTACTTAGGAGGCTGAAGCAGGAGGATCACCTGAGGCTGGGACATCAAGGCTATGATGCATCATAGCATGTATGACTATGACCGCATCACTGCACTCTAGCGAGAGCAACAGTGGGAGACACTGTATCAAAAACTAAAAATTAAAAAATAAAGAGGAATGATATAAAATAGATTGAAAACCCATACTGGGCATCATGTCAGGAGTTGGTCTGTAATTTTAACAACTGGAAATAAACTAACATATTTTCAGCAAACTAGCAAAATAAAAAAGTTAACATCAGTGAGTATTCCACATCAGACACTGTTCCAACACTTCACATGCATTAACTCATTTAATCCTAATCACAACACTAAAAAATAGGTATCTCCCACTGTATACATGGGAAAGCTGAGTCACACAGAGATGAAGTAACTTATCTCAAGTTGCCCACATTGTGAGAGGTGGAAAGAAAGGCAACAATGTCAGAGACAGAAAAATCACTCAACTTACTGTTAGAGATGTTAGAGTTGGAAGGGACTAGAAATCCAGTTAACCTTGGCTTTGTCATTTTATACATGAGAAAGCTAAGACCAGAAAGCCTTGGTGCTTGGCCACATTGCTAGTTGGTGGTAGAGCTGAGACTAGACCCAGGTGTCCTGACCTCTTTTATAACTCCTCATAAGCTCTGGAGGCAATGACTCTAGACAACAAGAAAAAGCTGTCTGCACTTGAAACTGTGCAAAAAAACAAAAACAAAACAAAACAAAACAGAAAACAAAAATCCTTTTAGGTGCATTTTCTTTTCTGCCATGCTCCTATGTGTTCAGAGTAATCAGGTTTGTCTTCTCACATAATGGTCGTGATCAATAACTTCCAAAGCAAATTCATCACAATATCACATGGGATATTTAATGAGTACTATCATATTAACTGCTGGACCAAACATCTAGTGCATAAGTGAAGGTGCTTATTTGTGATTTGAAATGATTTCAAACCACAAACATCTGTTGAGAATCGCGCCATGCAGGAAAGGCAGTAGGTATTGTGGGGATTACAAAAATGTGCAAGGAAGATTCCTTCTTGCCATCCACTGGGGAAAACAGACATGCTCTACTTAAAACACAGTGAGTGGTCCAGGGACATGAGAGAAAATGGGAAGAACTCAAACTGAGAAGATTAGGGAAGACTCTAGGTAGAAATATTAATAAAAGTGAACTTTATCTTGTGTGAAAGAAATGAAACTGAATTATTCCATTATAGGTCCTCCTAACAGAATTTTCCAGATTTAGCTTATTCTTATCTCTAAGTGATGATGTAAGAGGAATATTAATATCTTTTCTCTATTAATTTGGAAAGAGAGAGGAAAGAAAATGAATACATATTATTTTCATCTATAAATTGGGGCCTAGAATTAGATGACATTTATTATGAGCTGACATTTGTTATGTTCTCATCTTAATTGACCCCAATGATTAATTTACAAAAAAAGCAGCCACATGTATTCCAACAATGTGTAGTGGCACTTGTTGACCAATAAAGATGTCTAATTTTTCTATATGAGTAATCCATAAACTGAACATATCCACACATTAATATTTCATTATTATCACTATAATAGGCAGAATTAAATCCATTCCCCTAGGCTTTCTAAAACACAAACAATATTCTGATTTTAATTTTTAAAATGTGCAGGAATCTCCTGTCATGACAATTTTTAAACACTGCAGAATCTCAGGATAGAGGGAAATCTTAAAGATCATCTGGTCCAATCATCCTGTCAATGAGTCAATCCCTTCTACAATATCCCCACCAAGTGGTCATCCACTTTATGCTTAGTTGCATAGAGGTCTAGACTATATAAGATTTGGATGGCTCTTCTTTAAATAAAAAAGAGAAAGAAAAAGAAAACCAGAACCCAAATATATCTTTCTGAGGTTTCTACCCATTAAGTCAACTTCAATCCTTTGGAGTCATCTACTCTTTCTTCCACGTGACAATTTGATAGTTCTGATGACAGCTATGTTCCTGCCGTCTCTCAAACTACCACCCCCCGACCCCAAAGTCTCCTCTTCTGCAAGCATACTCTCCCCAGACTTCTCAACCACTCCTCATATGGGTTCCCACAATCCATCCTAAAGGCTCTCCTGAGGACAACCTCTAGTTTATCTGCATCTCCCTCCCTCCTTTGGTGGTATGTATGACAAAGCACAATTCTCAGAAGTGCACTGAACACTGCAGAGAAGGAGACCAGTCATCAACCTCCTTCTTCCAATATTGTTCTCGACTACAACATCCTTGAATTATATTGGATTTTTTGTTGAGTGCATATCTGTTGAAGAAATTAGGCAAAATACAAGGGCAATAGGATTATCAGAGGAACAAAGATTTATTTTTTTCCTAAGGAAGAGAGGAAAATCCTATTCATGCATTTTCATCGATGGGAAGTTCACTTCAAGTGTTCAAATCAATCTTAATATCTCAAGAGTATTCTGCTCAACTTGGATAGCCATCACAGCACCCTAGGGTTAACAAGATATTTGAGCCCTCTTTTTTGATCTTAGGAGGGGTGGGTTAAGCAAGGCTGGACCAGGCAAGATTAACTAAAGTTAATCAGAGGCACATGGGACTAGAAGAATGAGCCAGGCTGGGATCTTTAAGGGATGCCCATAGCCCAAACGCCAGGGAGAGAAAACATGAAGACTGCTTCTGAAGGCACAGCATGAGGTTTGGTAAATGGAGCCATGGGTTCAGAACTTTGTGGAAACTGGATCAAAGTGAAAACAGGGCGGAAACAATTCAGAGGAGGCTGTAGACCAAGAGCAAATTGAGTCCAGTGAGTTAACACAAAGGGCCAGAAATCAAATAAATAATGGATTTCACAAAATGAAACATCTAACAAAGCCAAAGCTAGTTCAGAATCTGCAACCCAGTCATTAACAAGTACTGGTAAAACAACTAAATGTTGAAATATATTTAAAATCTATGACTAAATGTGTATATGAGTAAATACATTAATATTTAAGAACTTCTGATCTATGATATCTGGGAAAAATATAATGTCTCATGTCTTTGAAAGCTACAGATTAACAGATTAATATTCCTTTAGGAATTTTTTTGAATAGCACTGCCTTTTCCTAATATCTAGAGCAGATGGAAAACTTAAATGCCCATAGAGGCCAGACAAATAACGCAAATGTATAAAACTTTCTTACTACAATGGGAAGTGGTAGTGTCCTAGACAAATGACACAGACCACGCCCATCTAAGGAGGCCAGCCCATACTGAGTTCTGCTTAATATCATGTAGGAAAGTGGCCCAATATTGCAGTATCTTGATTTTTTTGAAAGAAGCTAGAAATCAGAATGTGCATGCATGTGTGTTTGGGAGAAAGAAGAGAGAGATCTTGATTTTTAACTGTTGACAATGTAGTCTAATTTTTTTTAACACTTCATCCTACACTGAACATCCCAAGGCTTAAAAAGGGATAAGTTACTGCCCAATATTTAAACTGACAACTCTGTGATTCCACTCTTACATTGGCTCACCACACTATAAACTCCAGTGAACAACGGAGTAAGTGATGGGTGACCTTAGGATATTTACTAAGACAAGGCAGAAAGAAGTATTTCAAGATGACTATTGATAGACCACTATGTCATAGGTTCCTTAAGGAGAAGGACCATGTCTGTTGTGTTTCCCACTCTTTCACTAATGTTGGCACTATACGTGGCCCATAATAGACCCGTGATAAATATCCATGAAATAAATTAATGCATGAGATTCAATGAAGAACAGAGAAAGCATTGAATAGGAGCCAATTACTATTATATTAAATTATTCAGAGAGATGTTTACAATCATGCCGTTTAACACCCTGAAGTAAATCACACCTACCAGATGAACATTTACAAGTGAAAAAAAAGTTTTAAAGCCAAGTAGAAAAATTAAAACCTGGAGATATTTCTGGCTAAACATGGAATATTAAAGCACATGTTTACCCCCACTTCCTCCTAAAATGTCTTCATATAAAAGGAAAAAAATTAAAGACCCCAAACCCCATGGGCAAAGTGAACCAAGGAAGGTATCAGTGCAAAGAAGAGTGAACAATAAAACCTCTAAAAATGGAAAGTGTCTGGGCATAGACCATGTCAAAACCTGGTGCCTGCAGAGAGAGATTCAAAAAGAAATGTCCCCACAGGGGACAAATGAGCCGCAGGGCCCTGGAAAAGCTCAGGAATTGTCACATCAGAGATCTCTGAGTATGGGGCCCAGATTAATTAAAGATTAATATAAGGTACAATTTGATGTCCTGATCCCTCCTCATCCCCATAGCTTGGTGACTTCTCCCCAATCTGGGCAAAAGACACGAGGTTAATTTCTAAAGAGATTTGCATATGAGGATGGTGGTGAAACCCTGTAATTATCTATTATGCCAATAATGCTTTATAGCAAACAACCACATAATCACAGCGGTATACAACCATACAACAGTATTGCTTAGGAATACGGTGTTAGCTGAAGGTTGTCTAGGAGGTGGATCTTGTCTGCGCATGCTCACATGCTGTAACATTGGTTGGTTAATCTAGGATGGCTTTGGCTAGGGTGACTATGTGGACTCCACTCTGACCTGCAAGCCTTTCGTCATCTGGCAGGCATGTTCAACATGTTCTTATGCCAGTGACAGGCCTGCAAGAACAGGTAAAAATGCACACTTTTTGAAGCCTAACATTGGAAATGATACAGTGTCAATCCTGTCATATTTTATTGCCCAAAGTAGAATAGACTCGGGACCCCATAAAAAGACCCCACCTATTCAGGGAGAAGAACTACAGTCACACAGCAAAGGGTGTGAATACAAGGAGGCATGCAGAATTGGTGCTGTTATTGCAATCTACGACACCTGTACTAAAAAAGAGGGCAATTAAGTGAAAGTCTGAATGCTGAACAATGAGACCACTCATTCCTATCCCCACATTCAGCTCTGAGAATACTGCCATCCAACCTAAGATCTGCCAGATAGAATAATATTCCTCTCCAGAGAAACTAATGGACCCAAGAGAAAAGAACTAAGACAGACATTTTGGGGATCTCCTCCCATAAGGAATTTTGCATACTCTTTGTTAATATGCTATTAAGCCCATTACCAATACCTTTTTAGTGCATCACTTATAATTGTGAATGGACAGTCTAGGTTCTCCAGACATTTGAGGAAATCCCCTAACAAAAAATGCATGAACCAAAATCAAAAAACAAAAAACCTAGAAAGAGACTCAGAGAAAACAGTGCAGGAAGCAAAGAAAAAATTTAAAACTAAGTAAATCATCTCTTAAATTATAAATTAAAACTATTATTTTAAAACCCAGATATTCAATCAAAAGATTAAGCTTTTAAAAAAATTCAAAAAGGACAACAGACAATAAATGGAAATAAGTGAGAAAGAATAACAGCAACAAACATAATCAATCAGTAGAGAAGTTGCAACACATGAAAGGAAAAGTCTAGGTATTATACAAGAAGAAAGTCCCTGAAATGTTAAAATGATTTAGCTATAAAATATAGACCAGGTACCCAGAGCAAATTATATACTTCTTTTATTTTTTTAATATCATAAAATCTGGTTATTTGATTATCCATTCAAGCATGCCTCTTTATTCCTCTTTTATTAATTACCCATGTTGCAAATAGAGGTAGGAATTACATCTGAAAACAAAGAGATATTCCACTATCAGGAAGTCCTTGTGTTTATTTACATGACTAGCAGTGTCTGAAAAAAAATCCAGTAAAGTCAAGGTTGAAGGACAAGATTTCTTAGGCGGAGCCATCACTTTGTCTATGTGCTGGAAGTGTTCAAGTCTGTCGTTACTCACAGGACGCTCCTTATCTCATCTGGCGTCTGGCAACTTTTTCAGTGCACTGTGTTCCTTGACTAGTGCTGTTAACAAATCCAAACCACTATAAGGCACAAGTCTCCATACAGTCCCTGCCTGTCCCCCAAAAGATGGCTCCAACTGTACTACAGGAGCTTAATTTAGTTATTGGAATACTTTGGCTCAACATAGTCCTTTAAGAGCTCCAGTTTTTAAATCAGTTTATTGGGAATTGCTAGCTTTTGTTGATGGCTTACTATGTACTAGGCACTGTTTGAAGTGTTTGTTAGACATTAGCTCATTTTATCCTTAAAGCAAGGCTACAAGGCAGATATTATCATCGCACATTACAGATAAGAAAACTCAGAAACAGAGAGGCTAAGTATAGCAGCAGGATTTTTAATCCAACTGGTTTCAGTTCTGGAGCCCACTAAACTTTCCTGCTTTATTAGTAAGTTATGCTTTAATTATTTAAGAGGTTCACAGATTATATATGTATAGCCAAATACTATTTCACTGAAGAAATTCCTTCAATATTCCAGCTCAATGTGAGGACCAGGGCTCTGGCCCCTAGAGGCTTGCTGAAAATCACTGATATGAGGCGGACTGATTAACAAAAGAAAAGGCATACAAATTTATCTAATGTGTATACATAAGAGCCTTCATAATTAAAACCCAAAGATATAGGGGAAATTGTCCATTTTTATGCTTAGATTCAACAAAGTATGAGTAGTCATGTAGAAATATGACTGGACAAAAAGGGTACAAGCTGAAGCTAAGAGAATGAGTGGGGAAGTCTAGCAGGGCCAGTCAGTCTAGATTCTTCTTGGCTTCTCTGAACATGCATTCCTTCCTTCTGGTGTGGGGTAGAGCCCTCTCTGGAATAGCAGTCTTATGACCTAGAATCAAACAATGTGGGTCAGATAATTTCTTTATGGCCAGTTCTTACATAAAATATTTTCCAATTTATGGCTGGCTTTTGGGAAAAGAGGTACTGCTTTCTATGACCTCCCTTGGGGAAGGATTCTGGTTTCTATGCCTTGAGGAAAAATGGGACTGAGAAATAGGAGGGCAAGAGAAAGTCAGAGAAAAACTTTTTCTTCTAAGGCAGCTGTGGAGGCTCTCATTTGGAGGTATTATATTCTGAGCCTGCATTAGTCTGTTCTCATGCTGCTAATAAAGACATAGCCGAGACTGGGTAATTTATAAAGGAAAGAGGTTTAATGGGCTCCCAGTTCCACATGGCTAGGGAGGCCTCATAATCATGATGGAAGATGAATGGGTAGCAAAGTCTTACATGGTAGGCAAGAAAGCATGTGCAGGGGAACGCCCCTTCATAAAATGATCAGATCTCATGAGACTTACTCACTATCACAAGAACAGCATGGGAAAACTGGCCTCCATGATTCAATTATCTCCCATCAGGTCCCTGCTATGACACATGGGAATTATGGGAGCTACAATCCAAGATGAGATTTGGGTGGGCAGCCAAATCATATCAGAGCCCAACATCAGTATTTCTGAAAAATTTTCAAATGAGCTATTTCTGTGTGGGTGTCGGGGGGGGGGGTTGGGTTATGAGAGTAGATTGGTGATTTCAGAGTAATAGACCCAGAAATTAACTTCCCTGCAAAGTCTAGGGGATATAGCCCCGACTTTCCAAGAGAACATAAATTGTCCTGGACATGATGGATCTTCTGTCCTCATGAGCATGAAGACTTAAATCTGTGTGCCAGATACTTTGCTAAGTGCTTTCATACATCATTTTATATAACCCTCACAACAACACTAGGAGACAGCCATTAATTAACTAATTCCACATTTTGAAAATGAGGAAACTAAACCATGAAGAAGATAGAACATTAATCCAAAATTTCACTGCTAATAATTGTCAAGGTTAGCTTCAAACCCAGTTCTTTCTAACATGAAAGCCCAGGTTGTTCTTCCACACTACTAAAGTTCAATAAACCATGGTAGGGAACCCTGGTAACTTAAGTTTGTAGCTCTGTGCTCTATGTTTTTACTTTCTAAATAGTTTATTCTAGAAAGATATTTCATCGAGAAGTTTTGAAAAATTCATTGTTATTCTTACTTGTAGTGATTTTTTGGAACTAATAAATGGGCATCATATCTAAATGGCATGAAGTGAGAAAGTCAGACTTTGGACCAGCCAAACTAGTACCTGACTCATTAAATAAACAAATTTAGTTCTGCTAAGATGGGGAAGACATGGGGGATACAAAGTTGAGTAAGGCACAGCAGCCCTTGTGTATAAGAAATTGATAACCTAATAGAGTTAATATAGAAACACCATAAGTGTGCCATGGAAGTTGAAAGGATGGGGAGATCACACCCGTTGGGGGCAATAGTAGAGGTTTCAAAGAGCTATTACCTAATGTGGGCCTAAGAAACCTGAGGTAGGAGAAGTGTAAGATGCATTCCAGGTGAAGGGAAGATCACCAAAATGGTACCAAGGCAGTGAGGCCGCCAGACCTGCTCTTCAGATATATCTGAAACTTGGGAAGCAACCCAAACTTAGGGAAGAAGTTTGATGACTCAAAGCTATGTCTGGTGAATAGATGAAACTATTTAATATAACTTCGGACTGAAAGAGACTTATTCCACAGGCTTCCTTTGCTTCCAGCACATTTCTGCCATTGTCCAGTTCCAGGGGAAAAGCTTAGAAAACATCTCTTGCGGTGGCTCAAGCCTGTAATCCCAGCACTTTGGGAGGCCGAGACGGGCAGATCACGAGGTCAGGAGATGGAGTCCATCCTGGCTAACACGGTGAAACCCCGTCTCTACTAAAAAAATACAAAAATCTAGCCGGGCGAGGTGGCGGACGCCTATAGTCCCAGCTACTCAGGAGGCTGAGGCAGGAGAATGGCGGGAACCCGGGAGGCGGAGCTTGCAGTGAGCTGAGATCCGGCCACTGCACTCCAGCCTGGGCGATAGAGCAAGACTCCGTCTCAAAAAAAAAAAGAAAAAAGAAAGAAAACATCTCTTGATGCTAACCTCCATCTAACTTGTTTTAGTCTCAAATTTGGCCATAGAAAACTACAATACTATCCAGAATCAAACATCAGGTGCCAAATTTTATTCTATGCAGACATTTTATATAGAATTACAGTCCTTAAACATAAAGGACCCATACATGAGAGACCCTGACAGATCTTTAATTATCCACTGGGAAATAGCTATATAGCTGAAGTCAGCCTCCTTAGAGGACATCCATATTTTACGTTTGTAACATTGACACAAACATTTGCTTTTGGATGAATTTTTAAATAACTTTTTTGTATCTAAAAGTAATAAAAGACCACTCTGAAAATTTAGAAAACATAAAAGGAATAACTAAAAATAGCAATCATCCATGGACAACCACCATTGAAATTCCTTTCTTTTACCTGTTTTATATGTTTGAGATCATATTATTAGCATATTTTATATACTATATTTTGAGATGGAATCTTGCTATCACCCAGAGCGAGTACAGTGGCACGATCTTGGCTCACTACAACCTGCTCCTCCCAGGTTCAAGTGATTCTCCTGCCTCACTCTCCAGAGTAGATGGGATTACAGGCATGTGCCACCACACCTGGCTAATTTTTTTATTTTTAGTAGAGATTGAATTTCACCATGTTGGTCAGGCTGGTTTTGAACCCCTGACTTCAGATGATCTGCCCACCTCAGCCTCCCAAAGTGCTGGGATTACAGGGATGAGCCACTGAGCCCAGCCTTATTTGGTCACTTTTATAGCATAAATTTATTTCCATAGTATTTATTTCTCTGTTAATAAACATGTAACTGGTTCTAATATTTTTGCTATTTTAAATAATGTCCCAGTGAACGTCTTTGGATTGAAACATGTTCATTGCTAATTGTTTTTTCTTAGAATAGAGTCCCGCATTGAAAGTATTCGTTCTAAATATATATAAGTTCTTTATACCTTGGATAAATATTTCCAATTTGGTTTTCCAGAAAGATACTCTCAATTTACAGTCAGCTTTAGTGACTTCTATAATGTTCATAGGACATATGTTCACAGGATCGTTCCAAAAGCTAACCAAACAAACAGGCATATTTGAGTCCTCACTCCTAAATTCAGAACTGGACTCACACCGGTCTATTGGTACTTCACCTTCCTTTCCATGCATCAGTTTTCTTCCTTCATTCTTTCAACACTCTTTCCCCAACAGCCACCAGTTTTCTTGTCTTAGTCTTTTTTTTTGTAAAAGAAGAAAGGATCTTATGGTGTCAAGCACACTGCACACTAAGGCATCAGGACCTTTCCCAGGACTATGGCCATTTATTAGAGAAAATGCCCTGGAGAGGCCAGGTTTCATCTACAGGAGTGATACACTATGAAATGTAGAGCTCAACAGGAAAAGTAATAGGGACAGAAGGTTCAACATTTCTCAAATCACACCACATAAGCAGCCATGAACTTTTAAGGAAAATTGGACCTGCTCTTTTTGTAAAGGACAAGCCTCTGTTTAGGGAGCTTTCACTTTGCAAATGGACCCATTCACATGTTTATCTAGTGACTAATCGCTGTACTAACAGTCTCATCAGAAAGGTCTGTCTTGGGCCAGTCTTCAGAGAGATCACAGGACTAAATATGGGAAGTGAATGGCATATATTTGGACCCAGGGATTTGGATCCAGATCTCTATGGAAATAAAGCAAAAGCCCATGTCTGTCAACTTGGCCCTTTGGGAAAGTATATAAAAATCCTACCTAGCTAAAGAAATGTTTATAAAAGAGATTTGGCAGCCTAAATAGTTGTCATTCTGCTTATTAATAAATAATGATATGTGCAATTTAGCTTTACAAAGGGGGAAAAGAAATGTCTCCAAAGCAAATAGCTGTTGAAATATATAATAAAGAGATCTCCCTCTGAGCTTTAGTGACTTCTATAATTTTTCACTTGGTAAGTTCTTAATAGCTGAAATTTCTATTACGGATGGGATAAGGAAAGTTTATTTTTAAACTCTTCTTGATAAATCAGAAGAAAATAAGAAACAAAGTCAGAGAACAATCCATTCAAGCCAAATTTAATTCTTGAGTCGTATATTTGAAAGCTAGTCATGTATTCAAGAAATAGGAAGAAAAGAAGTAAATTCTTCCATCTCCCTAGGAATCAATGCTCATTTTCCAGACAATATCACTTCATCAGACTTTTACCCCAAAACTGCCGGACAGAAACGTTGGTAAGTATAGCATTCTCTTCCACTCAAATGATAGAATTGTGCATGCCTGCTTGTTTAGCATTGTTTTAGAGAATTTTGTTGTGGGAAGGGGGATTTTTTAAAATAAAGAATTTATGTGATTCTTCTCTCCCCAGGAACTTTAGAACTCGTAGAAGATAAGGCAACATCCCCTGAATGACTAGAAATGACTAAGGACTGACAGCCACTTAGAGTGTTATCATTGTCCGAGAGGGCCTGCTGCTGGTTTTGTGTGCACTATCTCCACAGTAGCAGCCACTTAATCGTTCAATGTTATTTGAAGAGGTTTAAGAGGTGCTACAGCTGCTGCATCTCAGGGTTCTATTTTTAATTGGGATGAACTTAACTGGGGCCTGAATCTCTTCAAGAGAGAGACTCTCAGGAAACATTTATGGCAAATCTACTGACAGCAGCAGAATAGAAAGATAACTCAATAATCAAATCCTCTGAGAATAAAGCACTTTTCCAGAAAGTCAACCTGAACAGAAGAGTTGCAGGAATTTCCAGCCTCTGTAAAAGATCCTTGTCTGTAAGGTGGACAAAATGCATATTATAACTTATGTTTTGCATTATGGAATAGGACACTAAGGTTCAGAGAGGTTAAGCAACATTCTATGGTCACTCAGTTAATAAGTGGTAGAGCTTTGAGTAGAATCCACATCTCCTGACTCCATTTACAGTGATATTTCTACTATGCAGTGCTTTCTGGTTCCATACATTTTTGAAGGGCTTTACTGCCTTTGTTTCTTTGTTTTCCTAATCAGATGGCAGGGTTAGTTAGCTGTTCACTCTCCTTTAAGTTAGTGGGTGGATCTGTGGTCTTACTAAATAATCATGGTAAGAATGAAAGGTTCAACTGAAGCTCTAGATCACAAAAAATGCAAATAAACTAATATAATCAATATAACAGTAAACTAGGCAATATTACCAATCCTGTTTGACCTACTCATTCAATGTGAGAGAAGGATGATTGCTTTGATTGTTCACATACAAAGAGAAAGTGACTCTCCCTGTCAAGAACAGTATAAGACATCCTTTCCAACACACGGAGAGAGAATGTTGATCCCACAGAGAAACAGATCCTACAAAGAAATAGATTCATCAAAGAAAAGCAGATGAGACTATTTGAACTAAGAAAGAGAGCTGCAGTGTTGCTCAGTATCCAGATCTAGAACTAAATTTTTTTCTACAGTTAATAGTAAGTATTAGAAACAAGAAATAAAGATCTAATTGGAGACCAGGAGGTGTAGAATACACAGTAGAGCCTCCAGGCAGTACTGAATTTCCCCTCAACACACTGGCTAATAGTTACTTCACCTCTTTAGTGAGGATACAAAAAGTGAATGTACAAAAGTAACGCCAAAAGTCCACCTTTGTTATTGTTTGACCCACCAATTTGAATTGTAGACCGTAGTCAAATCCCTAGACTACCAGTTGATCCTAGGTACTACATCTTAGCAAGACCTAGTTTTTATTTACATTGTTATATATGCAAAAATTCTCAGGAGGTCACTGAGAACTTTTTGGATTTTCAACACAAAATCTCTCCAAAAAGAGAGCTAATAATAGGAAAGTGTCAAGACAGTGAAGAAGTCTAGGAAAATGATGTGTGAACTTAAATCTCCCTCATGAACATCCAAATTCTACTCATTACAGCTCATTGGACAATGTACTGCTTGTATAAAACTGTTTGTAAAGTTAAATATATTAGATACAGTAGGGACACTTGGACCAAGTGAAACCATCCTTATTTTACAGTTAAAATACTACTGATCAAAGTAGACAATTCTGAAAAAGCAAAGCCTAAATGGTTATCTTAATGAGATACATATCCACGTGGATTTATGACAAGTTACATAAGAACAGACAGGATGGTCTCCAGCGTGCCACTTGTGGCAGTAGGAGTAATTAACTATTTGCACTACCCTATTATTAAGGACAAAACCACATTTGCTTATGTGTGGACAAACTGTGGGCTTATGGGAAGGAGAAGAGATGCAGAGCAGAAGATGTGTGTTATTAATAAATGTCACTATGGATTACTATGGACTCTTACTTGCTTCCCATTTATCTCTGATTAATACTCTCAGAGTCTCTCAGCTAAGACAGACCTAGGAAAATAATGAAGGTAATAAAGTTTGTATCCGGTGAACTTTCCTTGCCTATATCTGTCCACCTCTTCATTCTAGCATCTTCTTCTCACTCTTATTCACTTGGAAGACTTCCAGCACACTCCTGTTGCCCCAGATAGAGACAAGCCAACCTGAGCCTTCTTGTTATTTGCCTTCCTAGAAAGCCCACCTTGTTGCAGAGCACTGGTTGTTAAATGAGAAGGCATTTTGAGTTAGGTACAGTCAAAGGAGAGAAGAATAGATGTTTCCATATAGCAATTTAGTATAGGAAACTTGCTGGACAAGTATTGAAAAACTAAAAACAACAACAACAACAACAACAAAAAGCGGACACTAAGGTAACACCAATAATAAGCACAAGGGATTACGAAAACAGAATCTTGGACGGGGAGCCCAGATCTGGGACTCACACTTCATTGCTGCTGGTATCTCTCAGGGGGTGCAACAAGACTGATTTTGGGAGTACCCAAATAATCTAGAAACTTCCCTGCCACTCCAGGGTGAAAAGTCACTGTCGAGGTGACACTAATGGGAACAGGAAGAAGCAATACTCTCCTCCCTCTGGCAGGCTTGTGGTCCTCTTCTAGTGCCACCTAAGAGACAGATGGTGAAAAAAACCCAGAGTCACAAAGAATACAGAAAGGTGTTTTCGAAGTGGAGACAATAGCTTAATAACCACACAGGTGATAAGTCGAGCAATGGTCTAATGCTTCTTCTTCTTGAGTAACATGTACATTTTAATTGCTTTACTTCTGATTAAATAGCAATGTAAATATTTTCAGACTTGGACGGGATAATAAGGACTAGAAAAGAAATGAACATATTTTGAGGGCTAAAGAAATTACCTACACTTCAAATATCAAGTGACTGCATTTTCTCCTAAGCAATAGTGTTCAATGTTCACTGCACACTGGAATCATCTGAGAAGCCTAAAAACTACAAATGCCTTTGTCCCATCTCCAGAGATTCTGACTTCATTGGTTTGGACTGCAACCTGGACATGGAAAATATTAAAATACCAGGTGGTTATAATATACAGGCAAAGTCAAGAACTACAGAGAAGGCAGATAATAGTGAGCACAGCTGCCTAGCACTAGCATTTGTGGAAAGGAAAAAGGTTTGGAAGTGAGGTGGTAAGGGAGGAAGCCCTCTGCCTTGAAGGCACCTTCGCTGTGCACAAATATAGCTAATACTCTCCTGAAGGGTGGCTGGAAGGTGAGTATGTAGGCTACATGTTACACAGTCCCTTAGTGAATTAAGGAGCACAGTATATGGAGGGGGAAAGACACATGCAACAATAAATGATTGGCGGTGAGAATGCAAAGGGTAGAATTATAATTTTAAAAGAGAAACTAAAATTGAACCAAGGGAAATGGAAAGTTAAACAATACAACATAAAACTCGGTGCCCAGGGTGACTTGTATCTCTCTTACAGCTCTGTAAATGTGATATCATTTAGTCCACAAGTGTTTGTTTTTCACACATTTGCTCTTTATCAAGCCTGTTCACCTGTGTGCCTTCTAAAACTGATGTAACGTAGCTGAGAGAAAATCTTCTTTGCTGAATAACAAATAAAATATTTGTTAAGTGAATAAACATAATGAATATCTGCCATCTTCTAGATACTGGATTTGGCCCTAGAAAAAAGCAAAGATGAATAAGACATGGTTCCCAGTGGAAGGACAGAAGAGACCTCATTTGTAATATATGGTATATTGAGTAGTATGAAAGATATAAAAAGTCACAGTACACTGTGGAAATTACCCCTACGGGAAAGGCACTGTTTTAGCCTCTAGGAGCAATATACAGGGCTCACCTTCAGGGAGCTCACAGTCCAAAATCTTGGGTCATGGAAAAACCTAATGCCAACTGGTACAAGTGACTAATCATGGGTATCTCATCATCCAATCAGCACACAGCTGTCATCCCTAGTGGAGTATCTTTCTAGCCCCACTGTTCTACTTTTTCCTGGATGTCCTCACTGGGATTTTGGATAGTTCTAACACTAACAGAACCCCTTTGATCTGAGCTCTCTGTTCTAGACTGGAATCACTTCTGAGGACTTCTTTCTAGCCTAGAAAAGCTTGTCTAGAACAATAACTTTCAAACTGTTATCAGCTGCGACCCATATTAAGAAAT
Organism: Rhinopithecus bieti; assembly: GCF_001698545.2. NCBI lineage: Eukaryota > Metazoa > Chordata > Mammalia > Primates > Cercopithecidae > Rhinopithecus > Rhinopithecus bieti. Next base: position 1,079,928 of record NW_016825415.1, on the reverse strand, counting down.
ACATTTTCATCAGGACTCGGTCTATATACATCTGTGTGTGTCTGTGTGCAGGTGTATAAAAAGCTGATTCAAGTTTCATGCAACAGTGCCTTCATCATGACATGAAATGCACTCTGAATTGTTTGTATACTCTATCCTATTTTAAAATATTTTTCGATGTGCTAGTTACGACTCAGTATATTGATTTGATGACCCACTATTGGGTTGCAACCCACATTTTGTAAAGCATTGAGGCAGTCCCTTAAAGTGTGATCCATGGACCAACAGCATTGACATTGTCTGCGAGTTTGTCAGAAGTGAAGACCCTAGACCAACCGAATCAGAATCTGCTCAGATTATTGAAGATCTTTTGAAAATGCAGATTCAGATTCAATAGGTGTGAGATGGGCCTAAGTTCTCCAGTTTTAACAAGCTTCCAGGTGACCCTGATGCTGCCAATATTAAGGGCCTACTTTGGGTGGCAAGGATTTGAAGAGAAGACACAAAGCAGATGGATAAAATTGAAATCACTTTCTGAGACTCCACTCTGTAAGTTCTGTGGGGGCAGAGATATATCTATATAGATCATCACTGTATCCCACATGCCTAGTAGATTGGCTGGCACACAATCAGTGCTCAGTAAATGTAGAATTGATTCATTGAGTAGATGGATGAAGGAATGAATAAACTCCAATTAGGCTTTAGAATCAACTCAGTCTCTCATGTATATGCTGAAATATAAGTATCACTGTTGGTGAGAAAGGTGAGTTAGATCAGGAACTCACCCCACTGCCTCAACCACTAATGCAGAGGTAGGCAACTCAAGAATTCTTCATAAATAGAAACATATTTGTTCACAAATTAAACTAGCCTCCTATGTTGGTTTTTGATTTATAAATAGGAAGACCATACAATTTATCATCCACATAGAGACTCCAAGATTAAAAGAGGGCCCTGTTAATAAATCAGACTGCCTGAACAGACAGAACAGGTACTCTAGAAACAGTCAAAACACTACAACTTCAGGTCAATATGGGGGAAAATAACACCTCTCAAACCACTTTGTTTATACTTTAGTGATAGCACTTAGCACATGTATCATGGTTGTTTGCTTAATGCCTAAGTTCCCAAATGCAATGCGAGCACCTGAAGGCCAGGGAGGGAGTTCACCTCGATGTCTCCAGTGTCATCTAGGACCTGATCACTCAGATGCAAAAAGGTCTATTGAATGGATTTGGTGGTCTAGAAACACACAACATACCTTAGTAATAGGTTATCTTGGCTGTAGCCAACATAGGAAACTAGAAGACATTGGGATAAACTGATTCAAGGAGACTTGGTTTCTTTTCCCTATAATAAAAAAAAGAATTCTAAAACTCTGATTTCATGAAAAAAAAAATCACAGTAAAAGCCAATGGCTGAAAGAAAGACAATGAAGTACAGGAAAGTAGGCAACTAAAGATCTGTAGGGGATTTATGGTAGAAATGACAGATGAGAGAATGCCAAGAAACAGGGTCTAGACAGAGTAGCTAGCAGCCAAGCAGAAATGCAGGATAATTAATAAGTTTCACATTTTCAGACAACCAGTTGTGCACCCAGAGATTGTTATTACTACAACCAATCATTGCAGATGGCAAGGCCAGGCTATCTGTAACTTATCCTACAGCCAAAATATCCTGGAGGTACTCCTGGATGGCATCTAGCCAAATTGTGTCAGTTGAAGGAAGCTTCATATCTCTACCATGTCAGAATGGAACCAACTGCCTTTTGAGATAAAACAGCATTCAAATAGAAAACCTTCAAAAAAGAAGAGACAAAAAATTTATGGATCCAAAGATCCAAGCAGTTGATGTAACCACAGGAATTATTTCCCAGATCTACAGGGACTGAACAATTCCTAGTAGATGTTAGCACAGTGTTGCTGACTGACTTGGGAGTTTATGCCGGCTCAGTACTAGAATCCAGAGACATGCGTCACTGAACAAATAGCTCAGGTTCTCTAATGAGCTGGTGGTGGCACCAGTTCACTAACCAGAAAGAGATGGGAAGGAGGGTTAAAGCTGAGCTAATAGTAGCTCCCTAAGACAGCAAATCTCCTGCAGAATAGACTCCAGTTCGGGCTTCTTATTCTGGATTTTGAGCTGAATGGTTTATATGTCATCTTTTATGCCTTCTCAACTCAGTTCTTAGGAGTTTAGAAGAGACAGAAATGGAGTAGAAAGAAACTAAGACCACCATTCAGTAATAACTTACCCTATGGCAAGTGCCATATTGTATCACCTCATTTAAGATTCAGAGCCACACTAGGAATTAGGCACCATTATCCCCAGTTTATATACAGAAAGCCAAGAGTCAGAGAAGTTACTTGCAGATAAGGCAAAGAAGATTTCACGTAAGTGGGAAGCTGTTGTGCCAGGCATCTGAGCTCGGGTCTCTCTGACCCCAAAACTCCATTTGAAATTTCCCCATAGAGTCAGTGGCTCTATGGGGAAAGCCCTGCTCACTCCACTCTGTCTTGGAATGATGTGCCCTTCAAACCCAGATGGTACGTTTCCTGTGTGAACTGCAGAAATAATATGTGATTACCCTGGAAACCTGCAGTTTACTATTTCGTCTTACCCTTAAAACACATGGTGGCCACAGCAGTTGGAAACAAATAAGAGGTGATCTGGTCCTGGGAAAGTGAGTAACCATGTAATTAGCAAAGCTAATGTTGTGCAGTTTCCATAAATAACATGCTGTTTACTTTTGTTATTAAGAGATTTTAATAATAAAAGTGTGAGGGGTGTCTAAGGTAGACAAAAAGGATGATTTCAGGCACATGGCAAAGGAGGGAAAAAACTTACTCTAAGAAACTGTCTCTTCATTTTTTAATGATCTTTACATCCTTAAAAAAAATCCCCTCAAAATCTTCCTTGCAGTTTGAGGACTTGATTATTTGTTGCATTGGTTATGAGAGTGGTAGAGTGAGACTTCCACCTGAAAATCTGCCTACAGAGAAGACAGCTTGTTATTATTATCCAAGACAGGGAGTCTCATCAAGATTCCACCCCATGGGGTCTGAGCTGTGGCAGAAGAGGATTAAAGTGTTAGATCATGCAGCATAAGCAGTCCCTCCCAGGGTTCTTGGAAATGGCTGCAAACCATTCCTAATCTAGACATTTAAGTCTCCTCACATATCTTTCATTCCTAACTGCCTGGGTCAAACTCATTTTCTCCTTACCTAATTTTTCTGAAAATGCATTATTCAATATTTCTGTTTTGGAAGTATTCTCATCTTTTTCCATTTTGTGGCTTTGCAATCTAATTTCAAACATAAATCCACTAAGTAGAATTGACATCTAGTTCCAGGGCCTGTCCAGGGGACTACAGGCATGCAATAAATGTTAAATCATGATGACAATAGATGCAAACAGCAATGTGACCACAGTGAAACATTTCATTTTCCTAGTTGCATGAACTCTAAAAGCTTTGACCCCAAAACAGCTTTGTATGCACATGTGTGTGCGCATGCACGCACGCGCGCACACACACACACATGTTTCTATGGTTTCTGATACCATAGGAAGCATTTCCATTCTGCTCCATTGTATGTTTATACAACACTTCATTGCTATTGCTATGGTATCCAGAAACATTGCTTAAATTAAGTGAATAGAAAACATCAGGGAAGAAGAAAGGGATTAAAATACAGGGAGTTGAAAGAGAATAACAGAGGGTAAGAATGGGTGATGATTTTTAGAAGCAATTATTTTCTAATGTAATTTTATTCTGGTACATTTCTTTATGAATACATATTTCACTGAGCATTCTGATTCTCTTCATCCATGTAAACACAACTCAGAGGTATGGAGAACAGATCATATTTCTCAGTCTTAAGATGTTCCTGGGAAGGATATGGAACCCAGGCCAAATCATCCTATGTGTTTCTCAGCACTGCACAAGTGATGTATGGTTGAAGAATAACCTTGAAAGAGAGAAATTTTCATTAAATACCCCCCAAAAAAGCCAATAATCATGCCTCCGTAAGGCGGCTCAGATGAGGTGGGTACAACTGCTATTGCTGATTGCACAGTTGCTGATTACGAGTCTCAGGTCTTTGGCAGCATAAGCTGGTCACGTCATCAAATTCAGTCCACACACTGTGCCCTGCTTCTTCCCCAGCTGAAATCTGATTCACTTCCTCAGTCTCTCAGACCCAGCCAGATTTGAGGCTAAAAGTTTAACTAGCTTTCTAGCCCCATCCATGGCACCTTCTTCAAGTCATGCTTGGTGCCAACCCAGACCTGGTCTTGTACAATAATTTTGCCATTTTCTGGTTTGTTCCCTGGAGTTGGAGTACCAAGTCCCTGTGTCTGCTTAATGTCCCAAGACATTAAGCAACACTTACATGAGGTTCTCAACGTATTTGGCCTAATAATACTAATAGATGACATTTGTTCAATGCCACCTATGTGGCACATAAAATATGAGTACATGTGCCAGGCACCACTTTCCATTACTGATCTTGATATTTACAGATTAGGAAGCTAGTTTTTTCAGAATACCCAAAGCTTCTTAAGCGATGGACTTGATCTGAACCCAATTCTGAGGAAATTAGAATCTAAATCAAATTTTAACTTTAGTATATTGAAAAATTGTAGTCTTACATTAGAGCAATCTGTTAACATCACCAATAGTTGGACAAACTAGCATAAGGCGCATCTCCTGGTACAACGCACTGAGAACACAGCATCACTTCAGTGTCATTCCTGCCCAAAGGGTATAACTTCAGTGCAATCATAAGGAAGTATCAGGCAAAGTCAAATTGAGAGACAGTGTGAAAGACAGCTGACCTATACCCTTTCTAAGACTGTCAAAATGAAAAAAGACAAAGAGAAACTGTTCCAGACTAAAAGAGACTAAAGAGACAACTAAATGCAGCATGTAATCTAGATTGCTCCCTGAACATCCCCTCCCAAAACCTTTTCACTGGGACAACTGGTGAAATATAAGTTTGTACTTTAGATGTTAGCATTGAATCAGTGTTAACTTTCTGACTGCAATAATTATAATGTGGCTATATGAGAATTTACTTTTTCTCAGAAAACACACACCAAAGGATTTGAGCATGCAACTTATTCTCAAATGATTCATAAAATAATAAGTGTCTATTACAGAGAAAATGATAAAAATAAATGTGGTAAAACATTAATAATTAGGATATTATATTTGGAGGGATGTGGAAGTTCCTCATACTCATAACATTTTGAGAGTCTAAAATTATTTCAAAATAAAAAATTACGAAACGATTAATTCCATATAGTAGAAGAGTGTCCTTTTCAGTTATCAGAAGGGTCGAATGGTCCACCCACATCACTAGCCGTTAGCAAGGCACCTGAGAAGCCAATTTGATTCAACAAGAGTCAATTGTGCAACTAATAATCCCTCAGCTCAATTGCTGGTAGAATGTCATGCTGTCCATCTTTCTACATTTAACCTTATTTCTTCCCATTTTCCTCCTCTCTTCTCTCTTTGTTATGCTCATGCTTTCTAGAGCGCCACATTCAATGAACTATAAATTAATGTTCTAGAGAAGGAGTGCAGCTCAGTGAAGAGTGGATCATTGGGGTGCAATGTCCAGCTCTTCTGTTTAGTAGCACCGTATCCCAGGGTAACTGATCTCTAAAATGAGTGTGATAATACTACTTACCTCATGAGGTTGTTATGATGATTAAATAAAATATAAATACAAGGTGTCTGGCACATACATTTATATTTTATGTGCCACATAGGTGGCATTGAACAAATGTCATCTGTTAGTATTATTAGGTCAAAAATGTTAAGAATCTCATAAATAAGTTAGCACTATCCTTAGTGAGTTCACATCACGAAGGCACAATGGGCTAGAATTCAAAAGGGAATGTGAAGTGGAGCAACTGTATAGCCATGACTGAATTAAGAAATGCCCCAAATTCAAAATAACAGAAGACATGAGCATAATTATAAAATATAATTCCATTTTAGGGCTGTGACAAATCTAAACAAAGTGGAAATTACAAGCAAGAGCAGCAACCGAGAAACCTAAAAACAGTTCTTTGCCTCCCAGGGGACGACTTTAAAAAGATAGGGAAGAGTATTTGATTATGAGACAAAAACATGTGTTACTTTCTCATTTCCTGCTCACGAGATGCTCTGTCTGCCATTATTTAAGCTGTGTCGAGGACATATAATCAGAGACTAAGCAGATATAAATGTTCAGCAGGATGATTCTTTATGACTCCTTGGCACCCTATGCCAAACATTAATAAGGTTTATGAGAAGCCAGTAAGCACTGTAAATTGCTCTCCTTCTAATATGAATCACGCTGCAGACTTCATTTGTTTCCTGCATGCTGATCTGACAATGAGAGATAAATCTGATAAAGTTCTCTAACTTCGAAAGGATATGTTTTCTGTCCAAGGAATCTATCTCAGTGAGGAAAAGGTTATTGGGCTCGGAGCCACAGGCAATAATATGTATACCTGAACCGCTCCTCTGGTATTCTGATCATTGTCACACAGGATTCCTTGCTTATTCAGCCTGTTTAAATGGTCCCAAAGGAATGTTTTTGTGCAACCCGCTCAGCCCACAAACTCGCCTGCTGTGCATGATTTAGGACTGAAATGTCATCAAGTGAGCCATATTTTACTCGCAAGGGCTAGGTGGCCATCACTTTAGATCCTCTGTCACCCCGAACTCCATCGCTTATTTACATTTTTCATATTTAAGGGGTAAATAGTTCCAAGACACATACTCCAGTTCATACCTTGTCAAGGTATCCTGCAAGCAGGTCAAAGAAAAGGGAATCGGCTTCACCTTGATTTTCGAATAGTTCAGACTGTTTTGCATTCTGGCGCTAATGATACTCTTCTTAAAACAGTAGTGTGCTGTATTATAATTGCACATAGGCAAAGGCAACAACTGTCGGGAAGGAAATTTTCCATCTTCTGAAAAAACACAAAAACCAGATGCTTCAGCACTATATTCTTCTTTTTTTCTGTAAAGTCCTGAAATTGAAATAAAACTACACTTAGAAGTAATTAGAAATCCAAGCAACGCTCTCTATCCAAAATGGTGAGGTTCTGTTAATAATGTCAGTGATACTCTTTTCTTTTAACACGGGGATCTCAAAATATACCCTGAAAAGCTAAAGAAAAGGTTAACACTAAATAAATTGTGTATACAACAATAATCACAGTGTTCGCACAGAGTGTGGTTTTTTTGTTTTGTTTTATTTTGTTGTGTTTTGTTTTGTTTTTGAGAGAGAGAGAGAGAAGTTTACACTCTATTATACAGGCTGGAGTACAGTGGCAAGAATCTGAATTTTAATGCAAAAGTAAAAACTGTGGCGATTACTGATGTATACACCAAAACTCCTAATAATAATTAAATTCAAGTCATAGGTAATATGTATTGAATACTTACTATATGCCAGCACTGGGCTAGGCTCTTGACATGGATAGCTGCTTTGAAGCCTCACTTCTACCCTAAGAGGTAAGTACAATTATTATCCCTCGTTCTACAGAGAAGGAGAGTAGAGCTTAGCAGGGGGAAAACATTCCACCAAAGGTCACAGAGCTTATGTTATAAAGGCCTCATCCAAACCCAAGTCTCTCTCCAGAGCTGAAGCTCAGCCACTTTGCCATACAACCTCTATCTTCGAATTCTAGCCTATTTCTTCAGCAGCAAAACCCTTTCTAACAGTGCGAAAAGTAGTGATGCCAAAAAGCTAGCAATTTCTTAAAAGATTCATCTGGAGGCTGGATGCGGTGACTCATGCATGCAATCCTAGCACTTTGGGAGGCCGAGGCAGGCAGATCACTTTAGGCCAGGAGTTCAAAACCAGGCTGGACACTATGGTGAAACCCTGTCTTTACCAAAAATACAAAAAAAAATTAGCCAGGCATGGTGGCAGGTGCCTGTAATCCCAGCTACTTGGGAGGCTGAGGCAGGAGAATCGCCTGCACCCAGAAGGCAGAGGTCGCAGTGAGCTGAGATCATGCCACTACACTCCAGCCTGGGTGACAGAGTGAGATCCTATTAAAAAAAAAAAAATCCATCTGGAATCCTAGTCAAGAAAAATATTAGGATATACACAGTAAGGATGTCACATGGACCAGGAGTGGAAACAGGGAAACACCAAGATCCCAATGATGGCCAGTAGCCCATTTGTTGGATATCCAACAATTATGTGTTGAGCACCTTCCATGTGTCTGGCACTATTCCAGATTTGTGGAATCTGGAATATGGATTTGTGGGGGTAACCCATCTTTGGATTTTTCATATTAATTCAACACTTTTATCAGAAACCTAGGTATCGGTTTCTCTGTGTTGGGAGCCAGGGCCTCAAAGTTAAATAAGACACAGCCCCTGGTTTCAAGGACCTTATAAACCAGTGCAAACCTCATAGACAAGAATCAGGAGTACTTTGCTCTTTTACACAGTTGTGCTTTCTCCTTACTCTCGTCCCTTCTTTCCCCTAAAAAATTAAAGCTAACTTTTCATATCGAAAATCAAACTTTTAAGATACATCATGTTGGTTTTCATAATTACCCTTTAAAAAGAAGCAACAAGGCAAAAACTATCTCAATCCATAGAATCAGAACGTGTGAGAGCTAAAAAAACAACCTTAAATATCATGCATGCTCTGAGGAAACTGAGGCCTCACTCTCAGAACAACCGGGAGAGCCGTGCCTCTACCCCACGTCATCTGGCTTCCAGGGACTTGGTTCCTCCCCAGTGCACCATGTTGAGCTACCTCCTGCTTGATCAACCCATGTCCCTTCTGCCTGCCAGAAGAAAATGAAAAGTTTTATTGTTCATAATTTTGGATAAATTGCAATATTGTAGGTTCATATAAATTCACTCACAAATTATACTCCGTAAACCCCAGTGAGCAATTTAAAGGCACGATACCACCCTCTCTCTTGCTGGGAGGGCAAGGTGATGATGGAGCAGGAGGGAGGAGAATGGAGAAAGCTCATAAATTAAGAGAAGCAAAGGAGTGATTTCATCAAAGTGCCAAGCTCAGTCCATGGAATGTTTCAATTGTATAAAATTTATAGTGTTCTGAGGGGATGATTTACGGGTCCTAATTTTCACAATAAAAGCTCAGTGGGGATTCTGCGAATGAAATATCTTTTTTTAAATAAATTAAAAATGTAGTTTGAAATGAGGGTCATTGGTGCCACGTCTGGAGAATAACTCCTTCTCGGATCAGCTCCAAAAATGAGTCACAGGAGAAAGACCCCATAAAACATGCATTATTTAAAAAGGCATAGGAAGGTGTATGACAAATAAGCAATATGCAGAAAAGCATATCTGATCTAATTTGTTCCATCAATAGGATAATATCTTTATCATTAGGTTTCAATGAAAAAAGAAGAACTGGATAGAAATCTAAGGGTTTTCATAAAAATTAAGGTGTTTAAACAATGGGAGAAGAAGAGAAAGGAAGGCATAAAAATGAAATCTTCTAAGTAAGTAAATGTGTCTCATATTTAGGAAAAAAAATGTAAGTATGTACTGCTTCCTGCAAATTTGACCTATATGGAATTAGAACCTAAATGTCATGCAATAATTCTTAGACCCTTCCTTCAGTGAGTCTTCTACAAGGAGACTATTAAGAGCCTCCCCTCTGTCCACAGGTGCAGCCAATGATAGTCCTATAAATGGGGATAGGCCCACTGAGCCACAATCCTATATTAACTGGGCCCACCTGCATGTTGGTTCATCCATTCTTCACAGCTGTGGCTCAACCTCAGCTTCCTGATAGTGACTGAATCAAGAGGCTATATTCCTATTCTTCCAGGCTGGGTTCTTGACCAACTACCTGGACTTTCCCATTTCTCTCTCTGAAAGGCTGACTGAACCCCAGTCCTAGTATACCCAGTTTCTTGCCACCCACTCCTTACTAGTTGGCCTTGTATTTCAGCTCCAGCAAGAGTAGAGCTTGAATTGACTTCGTCACTTTGGACAGGGACTATTCATAGCAAGTTATCTCCCTCAGTACATACCTCCTAGTTGATGCTTTATCTCCTAAGCTCCATTTCCACAAGCCAAACTTGCTATTTAGCCAAGATTATTCAAATTTTGATGGTGATTATTTAGTAGTCGAAACAAGGAGATCCAAATCAGGCTTCTAAATTTGTAAGTGCTATTTTTAATTTCCTACGTGAAATATAATTGTCTCAAATCTTTGTACATTTCTTGCTTCTTTCATTTCTGTGGTGGATAGGCTCCAAGGTGGTCCCTCCATGACCCCCAAATTCTTATTGTTCGTGCCCTTGTATAACCCCATCTCCTTCAGATTAGGTAAGACTTGTCACTTGCTTCAAATCAATAGAATACAGCAAAGGTGATAGGAAGTCACTCTCATTATTACATTTTGTTATGTAAGAATCCATCTTACCAGCAAACTTGCTCCAAAGACTCTCAGTAGCTGTCTTGAAGAAGAAAATTGCCATTTTGTAAAAAGGCATATGAGAGAGAACCATGTAGCATGGACCTGGGCTGGAAGGGGCAGCCTTTAATTGCTGAGAAAGGCTTCATCTAATAGCTAGCAAGAAGCTGGAGCCCTCTGTCTTACAACCACAAGGAAATGACTTTTGCCAACAACCTAAATGAGTTTGGAGGCAGAACCATCTCTACTTGAGCCTCCAGAGAGAAGTGAGCCTCAACTAACACGTTGATTGCAACTTTGAAGAGGACCACTTAAGACATGCCCAACACCTGACCCACAGAATTATAATTGCAGAAATATATGTGTGTTGTTTTAAGCCACTATGTTTTTGGAAATTTGTTAAGCAGCAATATATAACCTATACAACTTTAACTCAAATAAATACAAAGACAACTCAATTATGCACTGTAGTGAATAGTATAAAAGACTCACTTTTAATCCTTAAGACAAAGCTAGAAACAAGGAGTTTACAATCTGGATGGAAAGATTAAACAAAATTATACAATATCATATGACAAATGAGAATTAGGATAGGACCATTTATGATCAATTGTCAAATACATGAGGCAGGCATAAATTCTCCAAGTGTGCTGTGGGAAGAGAGGTCACTGGGTCCCAGGAAGAGTTTACAATGGAAGTAGAGGACGTTCCACAGTTCTTGCAGGATAAATAGAGCTTGCTTTGGCAGAGATGAGGAGTAACATGTTTGAGACAGGAAATAGAAAACAATTAACACACTCTGATCTCTGTAGAAATGAAAATGCCATTCTCTATGGGATGAACAATTATATAAGACAACTGTGGCAAATTATTTTCTCTCTCTAAAGCTCAGTTCCCTCTGCTGTAATACAGGAAAAGTAATGGTATCATCCTCAATAAGTTGTTTTGAAAGTGCAATAACAGAATTAAAGTGCTTAGCACAGTAAAAACCTGATAAATGTTTGCTATTATTATTGCCAATAGAACTTTTTTATACTTACTAGAAGAGAGTGCAGTTCAGTAAAAGAACTGCCATTATACTAGACACTTTAAGTCAGCTCAGAGGCAAGCTAAGAGTCTCAGCCTCTTCTGTGGGCCATTCCAAGGACACGTTGCTTTCAGTTCCTGCTTCCTGCCTTCCTGCCTAGCATTGTTAGGCACTTTTATGACAATAAAGATTCTCGTACTAAATCACTGGGCAACTCGAGAACAAAGAGCTTGTTTATTTCATCTTCTTAACTCTCACCAGGTCCAAAACAAAGCTTGGTGTCTAGCAAATCTTCCTGAAGTGGTTTGCTTCTGTGTTTTTTCAATGATGAGGCCAGCATCGCAGGAGGCTGGGGACTGAAGGGGGTGGCAAATATAAAGATATTGTTCAAAATTCATCCTGTGTCCTTTGAAATCTTTTGCTTAAGGTTTTAGAATTTAATCCCACCCTGTCCAGCTTCAGGGGAATTTTTCTGGACCAGTTAATATCGTGAGTTCAAACTTTATTTTATTTAGTATATCTGTTGGCTACCATGGACACATTCTTTTCTTCTTTTCTTTCAGAGCTCATCTCAAGAGATGTTCCTTGTTTGCAAGTCTCTCCACAATAACTGATTGCCAGGATCAGCAGCAACCTGAGGAGGTCCCATTCATTTGTATGTTTGCAAGCTGCGATTTCCTCCATGGAGAGAGCACCCATCCCCTCTCTTGCACCAAAAATTCAAATTTAGAACGCACTACATCTGTCAGGCATTTATAAACATGAGGCATACGTGAGTCTTCTGGTTAGCTGATGGTATTTACAGTCTTCCTGTTGTTCAGCACTGACGCTGGAACATAAGTCCCCAGGAGTTTACTGGAATATTCACATATGGTCAAATATTATGGCATCTTGGTATATTTGCGATGCAGTGTGTTTTCACATAGACAATTGGCATCTGGCTTGAATGTTGAAAAGTATGGAGGGAAACGGAGATGCCAATAGGAAATCAAAAGAACAGAGGAGCATGAAGAATGGCCTTTCTCCCAACCAAAAGAGAACTGGAAATGCGGCAGCTTCCTCAGATGATCAGCTGTCCACGTCTGAAAATTCAGTGTGCCTCCAGGGTATTTTCACTTAAAATTAATCCAGAATGTTGTTTCCTTCAAGTAAGTGAAAAAGACCTGAACAACTGAGTTGATTTATTTTAAGAATTGAAGCCTATAGGAAGAGGATGTGGAGGAAAAAGCTTGAATTCCATCTCTACAACTTACCAGCTGTGTGTCCTTGGGCAAACTGCATAACCTCTCTGCACGTTGGTTTCATCATCTATAAAAGTGGGAACAGATAAACCTGATGCTTTACTGCATTGGGTAGTTGTGATCCTGATTAATATGAGTAACATATATAGTCTTATAAAATATGGAATAGTATTATTATTAGCTTCATAGAATCATTTTGTAAGTGGAATATATATCATTCATTTCACAGTTATTATTAATTGTAGTAAACAATTTCTTGTCTGCCTAAGAGCACATCTTTTCTGGGAACTGCCCCCTCGACTATCTCCCTCCCAGTCCAGACTTCATCAGCTTTGTAGGAGTCTCCATGTTGAATAACAAGGGTTCTCTACCCCCGGGCCACAGACCAGTACCTGTCCTTGGTCTGTTAGGAACCAGGCCACACAGCAGGAAGTAAGCAGTGTGCTTCATCTGTATTTATAACTGCTCCCAACTGCTCACATTACCCCTGAGTCATGTGAGTAACCTCTGCCTCCTGTCAGATTAGCGGCAGCATTAGGTTCTCATGGAAGCGTGAACCCCACTGTGAACCATGCATGGGAGGCATCTAGGTTGCACGCTCCTTATGAGAATCAAATGCCTGATGATCTGTCACTGTCTCACGTCACTCCCACATGAGACCTTTCTAGTTGCAGAAAAACAAGCTGAGATCTCCCACTGATTCTACATTATAGTGAGTTGTGTAATTATTTCATTATATATTACAATGTAATAATAATAAAAATAAAGTGTGCAATAAATGTAAAGCACTGGAATCATCCCAAAACCATTCCCCCAACCCTTGTGTGTAGAAAAATTGCCTTCCACAAAACTGGCCCCTGGTGCTGAAGAGGTTGAGGCCCGCTGTTGTGTAGCACAAGTCCAGCCTGGCCACAGCTTATTGGGATGATATTCTTAAGGCTTGGCGATATTCCTGTCCTCAGGGTATGTGACAGCACACTCCTTGTAGCAAATCCATACAACACATTCCTTGTAGCAAATTTTCTTGTTCAAGCTTGTTCAGGTCGAGTTTCTGTCACAACCAACAAGAAAGATTCCTAAAACAATAACGAGCTAAACAAAAAAAATGGGGAAAGTAATATTTTTAATGGAAAATATGGAATAAGAAATGAGAAATAAGAAGTGACTGCCTAAGCTATTTGGTTCCAGCTATTGAAATCTCAGCATTGTGACTAGACACGTGACACAGCAAATCATAATTTCACAGCGCTTTAATCCTATATCTATAAAATGGAATTGGCTTGAAATTTTCACCACCCTCAAGATGCAAAAATGATCCTCTTATTTCACCAAATATAACTGAAACCAACTCAACAATCTCATACTGGCTTGGTCCTCCACTTCTCCTTCCTCTGCGTCATCTCCTGAGAACCCTAGGAGGCTTAAATAAATTAAAGAGGAGAGTCACCTAACTTTCAACTCAAAGCATGCAAAGAGTGTCATAATATGGCATGGTCTCTGGAAAGAGGGAAAAACTGCCAGCAGCACTACTCCCTTGGCACCATACTCCACCCAGGCTGCTGAGACCTGCCAGGCTCATGCTCAGCCAGTCCCCTCTGAAGTATCAACTACCTACCAGGCTCCACACCCAGTCTGGTGCAGGTGCCCAGCTCTTCCAGACCCACATCCACTTCTTGTCTCATTCTAGCCTCAAAAATCAACTCAGGAGTCTGACTGCTTTCCTTTTCGATCTCTGGGATTTAAAAAAATAAAATAACAATTGTTAATTCTACTTTTTTTTTTTGAGACAGAGTCTTACTCTGTCACCCAGGATGGAGTGCAGTGGCATGATCTCAGCTCACCACAACCTCCACCTCCCAGGTACAAGTGATTCTCCTGCTTCAGCCTCCCGAGTAGCTGGGATTACAGGTGGCTGCCACCACACCTGGCTAATTTTTGAATTTTTAGTAGAGACGGGATTTCGCCATGTTGACCAGGCTGGGTTTGCACTCCTGACCTCCATTGATCCACCTGCCTTGGTCTCCCAAAGTGCTGGGATTACAGGCATGAGCCACAGTACCCGGCCTATTCTACTTCTTTCCTTGGTTCTGGAGCTACCTGTGTGTAGCATCACCCACTCCCCTTAGCTTACCTCTTTCCCAGTGTACTAAGTGATTTGTTTTTTCTAAGACCACCAGAGCGGGCACAAAAGAACCAGCGAGTAGGCAAGGGTAGGAGCAAAACTGCAAATTTATTTTGGTCACCTAAGGTGTGGGGGAGAGGTCTGTCGGCCTCCGGCAAAGGAGGCCTACAGAGTCTCCCCGTGGGGCTCTGGGGCGAGGTTCCTGATAGAGTCCCCACATCCGGACAGGAGTGGGGCTGGGAAGTCTGCCTGGGGCGTCCCTCCGGAGCGGCTTTTCTAGGAGTGGGAGGGCAATAGGCGGGGCATGGGCGTGTCGGGGCGGGGGCGTTCCGCAGGTGCGACCAGGTAAATCTCAGTCTCTTCGGATTGACATCACCTGGCGCATGCCCGGTTGGTCTGCACCATCCCTGGTCGCCGGCTGCCTTTTCGCACGCGGGAACAGTTCGTGAAGAAGAACCCGGAAGTGCACCATCTTGCCTCTGTTCGTCCAAACACTAAGTAGGAGCAGAGAAACTTAATATAGATTTAGCATTGCAAGTAGGCCTTTTGAAAATAACTTTACAGTAAGAGATTATAATACATAAATTACAAATAGAATGAAATCCCCAGTGTCAGCATCATCCACAAAATCAAACAATATCATAACTTCGGTGAAGGTAAGGATGACACTGTTTTGAAAATTTTGATGGATGATTCAAAAAGTTCTTCCAGTAGCAAAGATGATACTAACATTGAAGATCTATGTAAGGAATTTAAGTAAAATTCTTTCATAAAATGTAAGGGTGGAAAAAGAAGCATTTATAAATCAATATTTTATATAAAATGTTTTCAAATATGTTTAGGCAACTGATTAATCAAAACATATTATAGGTATAATTTACCTATTTTATGTAACCTTAAAAGAGTTTATGTATTCAAATTGGTCACAATTTTTTTAACTTCTCATTGAAGAAAAAGGAAAATAACCTGATACTTGGAGTTGCTTCATATTCAGATTTACACAAATATCAAAAATGAAGAGATTTAATGATATGAACACTTTATTACTATGGTCTAATTTTCCCTCCTATTTGTCACACTCAGTTTTACAAAGATGTGGATAGGACTTCACAATCCTTAAAGAATCTTGTTTTCTTTTTCCTTATCAAAGTGTTTTCAGGAAAGAATTCTCTTACTATACTTTTATTATGTCTCAGGTGCCCAAAAAGAACCTGATTTTTTGAAACTCCCTTATCTATCTGCTAAGTTATTACTTAATCTAAGTTTCTATTCTCTCAAATGTAAAATAGGAGAAATAAATGGAACCATCCTCATAGCATTGGCATAGAATTAAATAAGATACTACATGTAAGACCCAGCCTTGCTGACTTCAAAAAATGCAAGCTGTTATTACCAGGAAGGTAGAGGGATCCAACTTGTCATCCATGAAGTTGATCAGAGTCATCTGGAAAATCTCAGCACTAAACACAATTGTAAATACACGGAAGGTCAATTATCTAAATCCCATTAGTTCTCATATCAGGTCACAGGTAGGTGGCCAAATTTTGATTGATGCACTAAATTTATTTTCATTTTAATACAGGATATGTAGATCAAAACTATTACCCAGAGTCTTGCTGAGCAAGTAGAGAATGTGCAAGTGAGAGCAAAGATGTGTGGTATTAACACCACACCAAAGTGCACAGATTTACTGAAATCTGGTGACAATTTTCTCTCCTGAATTCAAAATACAACAGATTTGAAGAAGTATACAATTCTATATAAATGCAATATATTCCTGAAGGACAACCAAATGATAAGAAGCTAACAATGAATAATTTAAGAATGTCACCAAGTTTCTTGCAATGAGAAGTAACTTCCAAAAGTGGGAGGCTGAGAAGCAACTTCTAGGTAGATTTAATCCTATGTGACAGCTACTTAATTACGTACCTACCAACTGTGAATGACACATAGCCAGTTCTCAATACATATTTGTGGAGTTAATGGATCTTGTTGAATGCCTACATTTTCTGAATTAATTAGTAGCTTAAACCCATAATTTCTTAACTACTTTAAAAAAATCCCCTTTGTGGAAATTTCCTCAACTACTGAAACATGAAATAACAAAAATGGTGTACCCATCTGTTTATCTAGGCCCATGTAACAAAAAGGGAAACTGATCCTTGAGTGATCACTAGAGTGAGGGAATGTCACAGGGATGTTAATACTCCTTAGTTGGCTTCTACTAACTACACTCTTCTCCAACTTTTCGTAGCCCCTTATCCCCCGCCAATCTCATTTCACAGATTTCTAACAAGAGAGTAAAGAAAGGAGGTAATTGCAACAATGTTGGAGGTGAAAGACAGAGAATTGCTGCTGGGGAGAGGAGCTGTTGAGGCAGGATGCAAAAGGGTTGTACCGTCACTGTGGTCTATAGGGAGTGATTTGAGGTACACTTTTTGAAAGCTCAGACGTTTATGGAACCAGAAATAACCACTGTTCCTTCTTTTCCATTACAAAAATGCATCTGAAGTATGCTTTATAAAGGCAAATACGTCTAAAAGGAACATACACAATTCACATAAAATTATTCTTCAAAATTTAAATAGGATCTGAAACAAAGAGAAGACAAATTCTAAGGAGAGTGGAAGAGTTAGGAGTGGGCAGGACTTGGAGAAGGTGTCAAGACCTGTGGGAGAGCTGTGCAGCGCCTGCCCCCAAGGAAATGAACGCAGCAGCAAACACATCAGGAGATCAGAGGTGGGAAGTGAGTGGACGCCAAGCACAATAAGTACCTCAAACTTAGCGGGTAGGGAAGGCAGGGAGTAGGAAAGGATTTTTCCTCCAGGGTGGCCTTCTGAGGCTAGAGGTGTGACCCATCCAGAAAAACAGTGGGGAAACTCCAGGCTAGACCACACGCTCTTCCAGTTAGTGTTCTGGAAGAAATTTGGAATAATTCTTCAGGTCATTAAAATCCAGGGAAATTTTCAGGGAAATTATCCTACCCAGCACTTTGTAAAACCACTTACCATAAGAATAAACAAAAAGAGTTTGGAGATGTTTCTTTAAAAGAATAAGAGATATTTTTCAGTACTTTTCCCCACTGCCTCTTTCTACTGCCCACACCCCCAGCCCCTGCCCCAAGAACACACACATATTGAAATATAAAGGATAGAAAGAGTTCAGGAATAGAGGGATTAAACAAATTTTAGTCTTCATTAGCCAACTAAATCTCTAGAGACAAGAGAAGTAAAATGAGATAAAATCTTGGTTGAAGTTCAGAGTTTTAAAATTTCAATTGATTAAACAGTTAGAGAACATGAGAATTTAAAAAAAAAAATTCCTGAACCATGCTTCAGACACTATTAAAAATAAAGGAAAATTTCATGCTTGATATGCATGCAATAAAATAAAAATTGTGTCATGTTTATCAGGCAAGCACCACTATGTACTATTGCCCTAAGGAAAGAATAGCTAAAATGATGTAAAATGCTTCCTTTATTCATCAGCCTGGGACATTGAAAATGTATTCTTTGGAAGTTTGCCTTCCCTTGAGTATTATTTAAAATAATTACTATTTATTACTGTATGGTCTTCTTGATGTAAAATATAGGTCTTGTGATGTAAGCATTATTTATTGCTGTGTTTTAGCAGTTAGTAGGTCACCAACAATGCTGATAAACAGAGTGGCTGAGGAAGAAAGATTACCTTCCCAGGAAGGGAAGTCATTTTCTAATCGAAGTATTTTATTAGAACCCCTTAGTTGACAGACTTCTCTCCTAACAGTACTATCAGAACATTCCTCTATTTCATATTACCACCCTCAAATCATACATTTCGGGGAAAATACAAATGTTCAATATGTTAACATCAAAGTTATGCTGTTTGAAAGAAGAAAAGTCTACAATCTAGAATAGTCTGATGAGACAAATAATGTTCCATGTAATTACATATGATTCCAGCCATTGACTGTGGTTATAAACCCCAAGCTTATATCTGAAGTAGTGACTCACTGCCTTAAAATTCTGTTCTCCAAATTTTGGTCTTTCTCATTTCTGTTATAATGAGCTTCTTTCCTACGGAAATTGTTCAAGAAAGTTGAATGAACTTAAATCAATTTCATATTAATAGATAATGCAAAATATTAGCAAGAGACAGATTCCCGGTACAAGTCAAAAACTATTTATAGGAGACATATGACTGTGAAGTCATCCCTCAGTGAACAATTACTAAGTTTCTACTACATGTACAGGATCATTCTAGGGACTATGGGGGATACAAAGATTAAGAAGACCCATCCCAACTTACAGAGGCTTAAAGACAAGGCTGCAATCAGCACCAGTGCCCTAATGCCCATGGTGAGCATGCTATCTAAAGCATTTGATTCTCATGAAAAAAAAAAAAAAAAAAAAAAAACTTAAGTCTAATTTATTTGAGCTTTTGAAATTAGAGGTAGCATGACCTAATGATGTAAGTAATGGGCTAGGATTAAAAGATCCTGGAATCCAACATCAATCTGCTGCTAACTAAGAGTTAGACACAAGCTGGTTATGGAAGTAGAAAACACCACAGAGGGTGACCTGTGATCTACAGAATGTTCTTCCATTGCGAAGATCCAGAAAATCAACTTTCCTGGAGATACCCATAGCTGATCAGATCCCAGAGAAGACTGAAGGTAACAAAATTTACAACAAAATGAGTGATAAACTAGAACACCACTTTACCAATCAGGTTAATTGCCAATGCACCTGGAATTCTATGGATCTACTGGCCCTAAAGAAAGACTATACATAAAACCCAAACCTCTACTCTTCGGTCAAGAGTTACCTTCCAAGAGAAACAGAATTCTCCTACTGGTTGGACACACCAAACTCTTCTCCCTCTTATGAGAAGGAATGAAATTAGCTCTTCATTTTCTACAGAACAAAACCCAAAAACCTTGGCCTGGCAATCAAAGTCTGCCAGTGTCGGACCATGTGACTCCAGTGTTACCTCTTTTCTTTCTCCCATCCTTTCTCGTAGGTCCCCAGAATCCAAGCTCCAATCACACAAAACCTGGCATTCTTTCTCAATAAGCTATGCTTTCTCATGCCTCTATGCCTTAGAAATGTCTGATCCCACTTAAAAAGCTCTGTCGTTCTCTCTTACACTGTGAGAGTCAGATGGTCAGCCCCCAGGTAAAAAATTTTATGATTACTTTGTCTCCCACTTAGACCTGGGCCCAAAGCATAGTTAGTTGCTTCCATTACATTCTGTTCGTACCTTTATGATAATAGGTATCTCATTTGTATATGTTTGGTTTCTCTCCCCTCCTCCACCCCAAGTAGACCACAAGCCCCACAAGGAGAAGGACCACATTTCTCATATTTGAATGTGTGAAGCCTAGCACTTGGCAGACTCAAGAAATGTTTGCTGACTGAATAACATGAGTCTACATTGAAAGCCAAATTGGTATCGGAAGGTTATACTGCAAAGAAAGAGACAAAGCAAGGGTGTTAAATATTCCCTGTGAGCAAGTCATCCAGCAATTCTAGCTTATGCAATCAACTCCATCCTAGGGCAATATCTCCCACAAGGACCATGGTGGCTCCCTCTCCCTTAGACTACATTTAAAACCCTGACAGATTCCTACAAATAATTCAACTGTTCATCAATCATCAGTAGGCAATATAGCCGAGGAGATTATTTTCCAGGTCTGTACTCCTCAAGTTACCTGTCTCCTTGGGGAAGATTGGTTGCTTAAATTATCGCTTAGAAGGACCATTCTTATCCGTCGTGTGTTGATTATTACTAGTATCCATTTCCAAACATTCCTGGTATCCAACCATCTCAAGTATGTTGTCCTTAAACTCTAGAGATGCATGCTATTGCAAGGTTAGTGCCAGACCTAATGAAAAATGTGACCTTGAAGAAATAATCTCTGAGTTTCATAGTTCATCTTAATGTAGAATGAAAACAATGAACATTTTAGAAGCATCATACCTGAAAGTTGAAAGTGAGGCTATAAGGTAGTCACTAGAATCTAGATCTGATTCTCAAGCCAGGCTTCTTTCATTATTTCAAAAAGCAGATCTTCATCTGCCTTACAAAATGATTGTGAAGGTAAAATAAGGTAGCACGTGTTGGTAGAGTTGACACATATGAGAGTTCTTGGAAAAATCTCCATATAATATACTTGATTAATTAGGTAGAAAATAGACCGTAGTTAATATGGCCTGCGGTGTTTGTCCCAAGAATGTTCCTGAACATTCAGCTCACACATCAGTAATTAAGAGCTACAGAAAGGAATCATTGTCTTGCTTCTTTCTACATTCAAACTCGGGCCAGGCCGAGATGAAATCCTTGGCATTCTCTATGCCCACCAACCAGGAAGTGGTCTTGCCTCTGAGATGCTGAAGGAAATGTGGAAATGTTTGCCTACTGTGGCCTAAGGGTTGGGCAGAAAGTCTGACGAAACAAGCCAAAGGTTTTCTGTTTCTCTATGGCAAGATCAAGAATGGCAAATTCAGGTGACCAGGGCTGCAATTTTTAAAGCTCCTTAAGACTGTGTCAACACTGACACAAAAATTTGCCAGTTATATATGTATGATGGTGCCATGTGACAAGCAATTTAAATGAGAAAATTCTTTTTCTAAAAGAGCACACTTTTCCATCCTATTGCTGAATGTATGTTCTTGACAGAGTTCTTAGCTCCACACAGGATTTAAGGATACTACCATGCTCTAAATGACACATGAGATTTTGTCACTGTGGAAAGCACACAAAATTCAACAGCTATGAGTATGAGACAATCCCCCAGTCATTTCATCAAAAAAGAGTAGTCAGAGTCTGGGGGGGGGGGTGTGTATCACATTTTCTATTACACTACTTGGCTTAGATAACCATGAATCAAGGGCCAACTGCTCAAGAACACATTACTCTGAAAGTCAGCTCAAAGACAAGATTCCACGAAGCACTCAATTCCCTTGCCACTCACATTATACTTTGGAAAAGCTCTGAAGCTGAGTAAAGCATTCTGTTAAGTCTTTACTCATTCAGAAAATTTGCAATTATTCATTGTTAGTATTTAGAAATGGAATTTATTTTTATAGGCTAAGCTTATTCCCTATGAAGTTGCTAAATTAACTTACTAGTATTAGAGTATATACATGTACTATAAGCCTCAAGCTACCTGCGTGCTTGATTAACTGCACTCTCCCACTTACTGTGTTAATTGCATAACACTCTAAGGAGTTAATCTTATTTTCTATTTCTAAGCCCTTGAACAAGTTCCAGCACCTAATTCATCCTCCAGGACTAGAAAAAAAATATATGTATATATATATGTCCTGTTACGTACACTAAAGTACCAACTAAGACAATTTGAAGATTGAAGCAGCATCGCCCCAGTTTTTCCCAAATACTATTATAATCCTAATAAGAAAGCAGTTACATGTCCCTTCTGCTGGTCTCCAAACTTCTCATCTCACATACATTGGAATTAATTATTGTTATAGTCAGTTTACCTTAAAATTTCAAATACATAGAAACCTGAGAGTGTGAAATGAGGAAAAAAATCTTGTAGTTCCACAGGAAGAGCCAATAGTGTTTACTTCTGTCTCTCAGGTGTCTGACTTTCATATTAAGCAGTGTGATAGAATTAATATGCTAGGTAAAATTACCAATTTGTTATTTGTTTTTATTTTACTCAGATAACTCAGATTTATGTCTAACCAAATGTGAGGATAACTTATAAACTGCCTAAATTATGCTTGGACTTGGAAGGAAATAATTTAATACTTTCTCCAAAAAGGCTCCCTCTTTCCACCTCCATTATGTAAGCAATGTGGGAAATATTTCATAAATAATAAACAGTTCACGGGGCAGATTAAAATATTACATTCCTTTTCCCACAAACTCCAGCACTTAAGAACTTTGAGCAAGGGATCCAGAGTACATTGAAATAAGCTTAGAAGTCTTGATTGTGTGTTTCTAGAACTGTGTCATTTGTCTCCACCAAGATAACCAGAACTCACTGTCTGAGTCACAGATTAAAAGTATATCACATTTACTTATTGGTGATAATTCCAATATCCAATTGATCAGCCAGCAAGTAATCTTTGGAAACAGAAACACTGGATTGGTAAAAATGCCTGACATTTCTAGAAATCTCCAAGCCAAATGCAGAAGTCGCAATTGCCAAGGATTCCAAATATCATAACAAAAGTAAAGAAATAAAGAAATAGACCAATCACTGAGAAGAGCAAAAAGCTCAGATTGTATTCATTGTGTTCTCTAGTTCCTCTAACAAAGTTAGAAAACCAGATGACACGGTTTGTCTGTGTCCCAAACTCAAACCTAAATCTCATCTTGAATTGTAGGTCCCATAATTCCCATGTGTTGTGGGAAGAACTTGGTGGGAGATAATTGAATCATGGGGGTGGTTTCCCCCATACTGTCCTTATGGTAGTGAATATGTCTCATGAGATCTGATGGTTTTATAAGGAATTTTCCTTTTCACTTGGCTCTCCTTCTCTCTCTTGCCTGCCACATGTAAGATGTGCCTTTTGCCTTCCACCATGACTGTGAGACCTCACCAGCCATGTGGAACTGTGAGTCCATTAAACCTCTTTTTCTTTATAAATTACCCATTCTTGGGTATGTCTTTATCAGCAGTATGAAAATGAACTAATACACCAGACGTGGGTAGTTGAATTAAAATTAAAACTAAATCTACATAGAAAATTCAACCACTATAAGTCATCATAGTTAAACACACCAAATAAAGTTATTACAAGACTATTTCAAATCTGAATCATCTGAATAACTACCTTAACTGGCCATTTTATATTTCTTGCACAACTTCTTAACTTTCAAAATCATATGATTACGTACAACTTAAATGTTTCTTAGGACTCGTAGACTTAGGTGATGAGTTATTTTTAACACCTCAATTCTAAATCATTTAAACACATGGGATACATATTAAGATTTTAGGAAGTCAGAATTTGAGCAAACTGAAAAGATCTCAAGAAATTGAATGAATTTCCATGTGGCGATTTTATGGCCAGAAAAGACTGAAGGAAAGCAATCAATGTGTCATCAAGCTGCACTGCATTCTTTAGGCTGAGAGATAGCTGCTGGAGTTTTACTGTTTCAATGCAAAATAATGTAACTAGTGCTCCTTAGGCTTCTATGCAAACAATCGAGTTGCCATGAGAGACATCAGGCTTTTCCTGTTGAGCATCTGCACAAAGAACCTAGCACAAAGCCAGACAAACAGGGTGTGACCGAGTGCACCCAAGAGACTGTTAAAAGAGAAACTTTGGACAAATTTAACGTAACCGAATTTAAGAGAGCAAAGAGTGATTTGCGAAGGGGGCAGCCACCTCCCCCAACACAACCAGAACAAGTTTAGAGAGACTCTGGCACTGCAGCTTGATGGAAGATTTATGGACAGAAAAAGGAGTGATGTACAGAAAACAGAAGTGAAGTACAGAAACAGCTGGATTGGCTACAGCTCGACATTTGCCTTATCTGAACACCATTTAAACAGTTGGCCACCTGTGAGTGGCGAAATGTCAGTGATTGGTACACGTAGGTTACAGCCTGTTTATACATCCAGTTAGGTTACAGTTCACTGCTTATGGTAAGTTTAAGCTGAACTTAAAATATGTAAGAAGGCAGCTTTGGGCTTTTTTTTTTTTTTTTTTTTTTTTGAGACGGAGTCTCACTCTGTCACCCAGGCTGGAATGCAGTGGCGCGATCTCGGCTCACTGCAACTTCCACCTCCCTCAGCAGCCGCCCCAGGCCAATCACCCGTGTGGCTGGGATTGCAGGCACCTGCCACCGCACCCAGCTAATTTTTGTATTTTTAGTAGAGACTGGGTTTCGCTCTGTTGACCAGGTGGTCTTAAACGCCTGACCTCAAGTTATCCGCAAGCCTTTGCCTCCCAAAGTGCTGGGATTACAGGGGTGAGCCACCACACCCGGCCTAGGCTAAATTTAATTTAACAAGATGCCCCAACCATCTCTTCTTGGTAAAAGAGAGGACATCTGTTTCAAAGAAAAGCTTTGAAGAAAGAGGCTGGATTCAGATACTGTTTCCCATTTTAACTAACACCTACACCTCACGTGTATGGATTGAGATTCTCTCTCAAAGTGGTTATTTCAGTCATGGAAATGCCACAAATGAATGTCAGAATGAACCAGTCTTACGTATTAGAGCAAACATGCTCTAAGGATGTCTTGATGTATTAAATTTTAGTATTACATAGAATCTCAAATTTTCAAAAGAGAGAAACGACTCCACGAGGCCAAGATTTACATTCATACACTCGCACATACATAAAACTGCCACCAATGGCACTGTAAATCAGCTAATTGCTTCCAGAGAAGGCTTTGTCTACATTCAATATTATTATTATTATTATTATTATTATTATTATTATTATTATTTTGAGATGGAGTCTCTCTCTGTTGCCCAGGCTGGAGTGCAGTGGTGTGATCTCGGCTCACTGCAAGCTCCACCTCCTGGATTCACGCCATTCTCCTGCCTCAGCCTCCCAAGTAGCTAGGACTACAGGTGCCCACCACCACACCTGGCTAACTTTTTTGTATTTTTAGTGCAGACAGGGTTTCACCGTGTTACCCAGGATGGTCTCGAACTCCTAACATTGTGATCTGCCTGCCTGGGCCTCCCAAAGTGCTGAGATTACAGGCATGAGCCACTACGCCCAGCCAATATTAAATTGTTTACTTGTATATGTGTACATACACTTCCCTTAAAAAATTTAGGAGGGTGACAGGTTTTCAAATGTAGTAGAAATCTAATCAGATCAGGGTGAAGGCTTTGCACAACTTTCACAGCTTGGTCTGTTAGGTAAGTTGCAATTTGTCTAAGTCATACTTCACTCAAAAGTTCATCCAACTGTCTATTGAACATATACTGTATGCTTGGCACTGGGGATACAAGGATCAAAAAACAGTCCTGCACCAAAGAGTCCTGTCACTCCTCAATAGACAGACACATGAGAAAGAGTTGCCATGAGATCTGTGAACACTGTAAAAGAGCAGGAGATAAGGTACAGACTGTGATAGGGGTGCAAAGAAAAGTTTAGGCTCCCAGGGCAGGGGTGAAAAGAATTCAATAAGGGAAAGATGTCTGAGCATCTTGGAGGACTGGCTGGCAATTGACACATAGACATGGCCAAGGGGAGGAAGGACACATGACCAGGTGGAGCAGACAACATGTGCACATTCACAGAGGCATGAAATGGCACAGCATGTTCAAGAGCCAGGAGTTGAACTGTCATTGGATTTAAGCTGAAGGTAGTTGTATTAATGTAATCTATAATTTCCTTATAAATAAACTGTGCATTAGCGCCACATTACTGCTCTTCCTCATCTTTTAACACTGGAAAAAAATCCCATGAATTTTCTGTGAAATTTTACAAGATCATCCAAAACACATTCTAGTGGAAAGTTACAAACACAGTTACAGTAGACATAATTTCCTAATGACTTACAGTTGATTAATTAAGAAGAAAACCCTACAATTTATTTCTTTTCCATCACCCTTGGATTTTGGGTTAAACATTTCATTCAGTTCTTCATTCAGCAGGACGAGGTGGCAGAAGTTATTACTGGGAGCACAGTGCAGAGGTCAAGAGCTTTGCAACTGGACAGACCAGGGTTTGAATCTTGCCTTTGTTTCTCAGTAACCATGTGACCCAGGTTAAGTTTCTTAACTTCTCCAGCCTCAGTTTCCTTGTGTGTATAACAGATGTTACACTAGCACATGATTCAAATAAATAGTCTGATAATTAAATAAGATTACATGTAGACTGGGTGCAGTGGCTCACTCCTGTAAGCCCAGCACTTTGAGAGGCTGAGGCGGGTGGATCACAAGGTCAGGAGTTCAAGACCAGCCTGGCCAACATGGTGAAAACCTGTCTCTACTAAAAATACGAAAATTAGCTGGGCACGGTGGCAGGTGCCTGTAATCCCAGCTACTCAGGAGGCTGAGGCAGGAGAATTGCTCAAACCCGGGAGATGGAGGTTGCAATGAGTCAAGGTCATGCCACTGCACTCCAGCCTGGGTAACAGAGCAAGACTCCGTCTCAGGGAAAAAAAAAAAAGATTACATGTAAAGAGCTTCGCAGAGAGTATAATATGTAGTGAGAGCTCAATAAATACTTTTAAAATTACAAAATAAGACAAGGTGATATTGGTCTATAAATAAATACAACCAAAACTAGCAATGTAAGCAATTATCCAAATAATTGAGAAGTAACTCTCATTCTCGAATTAGCTGGCTAATTTGAAATAACTAGCTATTTTAGATATAAAAAAGTGATGTAGGTTTCAGATGAAAACGGTTTGGGATTTGATTTCTCTGGCAACATCAGTCAATTCTCGTTTTCCATTTAAGTATATAAAATCAATCTAAATGTCTGTTCTTACCAAACCCCCTACATTTCTTGGACTTTGGTTCTCCCGTTTTACTCTCTAGTTAAAAGATGCTCATATCGTTTACTATAAAGAGATGTCTAGAAGAAAAGTACCTATACACAAAGTGGACATTTGGATATTTGAGAAGCCTAAAAGCTCATATATAGCTTTGCACACTTAAAATACTGGGCGGTTGATAGAAACCCACAGGAACAGTTACCAAAGTAATCTTGAATAGATTGGCTCTAGCGTTCAGTAAATCCTACTGACTGACTCACTTATCAATTGGTATAGTCCGGTGTTTTTCAACTCCGTCTGCATGTTAGAATCATCTGGGATCTTTTAAAACTCCTTACATCTCCTGGTAGAATTGGTCTAAGTAGCAGCCTTACCATCTGTAATTTTTTAAGTTCTCCAGGTGATTCAAATGTATATCCAGAGCTGAAAAGCACTGGTGTGTCATAAGCTTATAATTTGAAAAAGGAAAAAAGAAAATACTTGCTATATACAGGGATGATGAAGATGGTCACAGTCGGGTTTTTGTTTACATTAATAGTTTTGAAAGGGGAAAATAATCTCTGTCTTAAAATTTAATTCAATTTAACTGTAATGCTTACTGAGTGCTTACTATATATATTGCACGTTGTGCCAATAACGGTCATAAATATTTTTTAAAAGTGAATAACAGAGTTATTGGCAGAGGGAATAATCTGATTAGAGAGGCAATGCATACACACAAAAACATCATTAGAGATAACTATAATGCAATAATATGAACAATTAAATAGTCTTATTCCAAAGCTCTTAAGGAGGTCAGGAGAAATGGCCAAAGTGGTCAGAATCTCTGAGGAAGCTGGAAGCTTGGGGAAACTAAGGTCTTGAAGTGATAGGATTTGCAGAAACAGAGAGAAAAGAGGAAGAAACTTCAGCATTTCTTTTGGGATGTGTAATACGTTGGGAAGAACTCAGTTTTCGAGTTGTTTTTTTCTAACTGAGCCTCATTTGTGGCTACCTAGTTTAAAAGCAAGAACAGCCTGGCCCTGCCTCCTACAAGGCTTTCCTTTCTTCATAATTCATTGCCTGTGTGGCATGTGAACAAACACACACCATGATAAAATGACAGCCTCTTCCTGCAAAGGATTCTGAGATCAGCTTATGGAGAAAAACAAAGAAGCAATCCTATAGAAATCAAATATTTTTAAAAATTGAATTTGTTTCATTTTCACTCATTGTCCAAGTGGGCTTCCTGACATTTTATTTTCTTGACTAATATTCTTTAGTTTACCATTTTTCTTCATCCTTTTGATTTGACTGTGCCCTCCCTTTAAAGTGTTGGCAGTACTTACTTTAAAGTAGGTTTTAATCTTGCTTTAGAATTTTTTTTTCTTTAATTTGCAATTTGTTGTTGGGAAATGATCTGCTTTTTGTTTCAGGTTGTTTAATGTTTTCCAATAAATATTCTTCTTGCACTCCAGTGGGTTTATTCACAAAACATTTAATGTCATTTGTGTCTTTGAAGAATAGTGTGTTCCATTAGAACAAAAGTGAGTTCCCGCATAGAGCTTATGATGGTTTATAATTGGTAAACTATTAACTTGACCAAGTTTGTGAACTAATAAAGGGAGTAGGAAACTCTTAGATATTGACTCTTGTATTCATTAATTCATTCATTCAACAGCTCCTGCCTCTAAATAACTTATAATTCTTTGGAGAATTGAGAAGGAGTAGAAAAATATAAAAGAGAACCAGAACACAAAATGAGTAATACCATGATAAAGGTATGCACAGGGAGCTATGGGGAGGCCAGAGAGGAAACCCTTCTCAGAGTGGTGCCCCCACTACAGTCAAAGCAAAGGGTTATAGCTGAACAAGTAAAAGAGAAAAGAACACCTCAGGCCTTCAGAGGAAGCAATATACACAAATACCTTCAGTCACACGATGTAATGAAACTTAGAAAATAAAGGAAGTGATCAAGATAAGACAAAGTGGTGAACAGGAGTCAAGTATGAAAGACCTAGTATGCAATGCCAAAGAGCTTGAACTTAACTCTGTAAAAACATGGAATCACTGAAGTACTGTAGGCAGGGAAATGCACGATCTGACTTACCCAGGTTGTGATTTGGAAAATGGACTGAGGGCCGGGAGACCGGATGAGGTAGATGTAGCAATCTGCTTGAGAAATAATGAGACTATGAACCATAGTAGTAGAAATTCAAATGTAGAAAAAGGGATGAATTTGAGAGGCAGTAGGAGGTAGAACTGACAAAATTTGGTGAATGACTTGATGAGGATAGGTATGGGAATGGAGAAAGGGCAATCAAGAATGTTATCTAGGTTTCTAGCTCAGGACACTGGATGGATACGATGCCTGTAACTAATCTATCCACTCTTACACTCATTGTGGCTTCAATAGATTTTGCTGGGAACTAAGTGAAACAAATGTGTTTAGGTAACAATGGATGTTTAAGTAATTCATTCATGATCTGATGTATTAAACTGGGCAAATTTTCATTCACACTTTTATTTAGATAATATCTGAATTGAGTAGTTCTTCCTTTTAATCTGTTAGTTTACAGTAAATCAGCCTAAGAATTAGAGACTAGAAAATGCAACCTTTTAATATGAAGCATCTAAGGACATTTTCCTCCAACTGTTAAAACCATAGACTTCTGATACCACTTCTCATTCATTTGTTTTGTGTTTTGTTTTGTTTGTGTCATTTTTGTTGTTGTTTTCAGGAAGATTTTACTTTTTAGAACAGCAGTAGGTTTGAGAGGAAGTTACAGACCACACATGCATCATGTCCACTATCATCAATATTCTCCAAGTGATACACCTGTTACAACAGATGAAACTGCATTGACACATCATCACCCAAAGTACGTATTTCTTTAGGGTTCACTCCTGATGTACAGAGTGTTTGGACAAATGTATACTGACATATATCTATCATGATAGTATCATACAGAGTATGTTTACTGCCCTAAATCATCCATTTGTTTTAACCTCTGAGTCTAGAAAAGAGATAACAGGCAGGCATCACCTTGAACTCAGCCAGGTGTCAATTGACTGTTGAATTCCACTGTGTCAAGGATTGGCCTGTTGCAGCTTACTGACACTATACACCTTCGTGAGTATGTGGAAGACATTAAGGCATGATCAGGATCTGAGGATACAACTTTTTTCATGTTAAATATGTTATGCCATCTTACACAGCAAACATTTTTCTAATGTTTGCTATGTTTAGAAGGTAAAGGAATTCGAAACAGCAAGAGACCAAAAGAAAATGGGAAAAAGGTCTCCTATGAAATTAGAATAGGTTCGTTCCCTAAATAACTAATGGTCTAGAGTACTTCCTGGCAGTTGTTAACTGATTCTACATGTCAGGAACCAAGTCAGACCCCTGCCCTAGCAGAATGTACAGGCTGGTAAAAAAGATAGACATTATAGGGGAATAATTTTTTTCAGCTTTACTGAGGTATAGTTGACAAATTAAAGTTATATATGTTCAAAGTGTACAACATGATGTTTTGATATTTGTGTACATTGGGAAATGACTACCACAATCACACGAATTAGCATACCCAGCACCTCACATAGTTACCATTTTGTTAGGGAGGAGCAAGAACACTTAAGATCTACTCTCAGTAAATTTCACATATGCAGAACATCATTATTATTAACTATAGTCACCATGCTGTACCTCAGGTCTCCAGAACTTATTTACCTTTTAAGCGAAAGTGTGTGCCTTTTGGCCAGCATCTCTACATTTCCCCACCCCTCAACTTCTGGTAACCACCCTTCTTTCTCTGTTTCTATGAGTTTGACTCTTTTAGGCTCATAGAGATCATGCAACATTTGTCTTTCTGTGTCTGATTTGTTGCATTTAGCATAATATCCTCCAGGTTCATCCATGTTGCCACAAATGGTAGGATTTTCTTCTTAAGGTTGAAACAAAATTACTCTTATCTTATACCATATACAAAAGTCAACTCAAAATATGTAAAAGACCTAAATATAAAATTATGTTTCCTTAGAAGAGAGGAAAAGCTTTTGGACATTGGCCTTGGTAATGATTTTTTTGATATCATACCAAAGCTTAGGCCAAAAAGCAAAATAAATAAATGGGACTACATCAAACCAAACAGCTCTGCACAGTAAAGGAAATAACCAACAAAATGAAACAGTAGCCTGTGGATTAGAATATATCTGATAAGGGGTTAACATTCCAAAATGTATAAAGAACTCATATAACTCAAGAGTGAAAAAAACAAATCACCTGATTATAAAATGGGCAAAAGATATTTTTCCAAAGAAGACATAAAAATAGCCAATGGGTGTATGAAAAGGTGCTCAACATCATTACTCATCAAGGATATGCAAATCAAAACCACCATGAGATACCACCTTCCACTGTTAGGATGGCTGATATCAAAAAGTCAGAAGATAGCAAGTGTTGGTGAGGGTTTGGAAAAAAGGGAACTCTTACACACTGTTGATGGGAATGTAGATTGGTATAGTCATTATGGAAAACAGTATGGAGACTTCTAAAGAAATTAAAAATAGAACTACTGTATGACCCAGCAATCTATTTTCTAGGCATGTAACCAAAGGAAATAAAATCACCACCTTGTAAAGATACCTGCATTCCTATATTCATTGCAGCATTATTCACAAGTGCTAAGCTATGGAAACAACCTAAGTATCTGTCAATGGACAAATGGAAAAAGAAACTGTGGTACATATATACAATGGAATATTAGTCAGTCCTAAAAAAGAATGAGACCTCGCCATTTGCCACAATATCACAATATGCATCAGACTGGAGAACATTATGAGGCACAGAAAATAATTTCTCTTATATGTGGAATATTTTTAATCAAATATACAGAAAGAGAGCAAAATAATGTTTACCAGCAGTTGGGAGGGAAGGAAATAGGGAGATGTAGTTCAGAGGATACAGAGTAGCAGATATGTACAATGAATAAGTCTAGTGATCTAATGTACAACATGAGGACTTTAGGTAATAAAATTGTTCTGTATATGAAATTCATGCTGAGTAGCTTCAGCTGCTCTTGCTACAAAACAAAACAAAACAAAATGGCAGTGTGTAAGCTGATGTATATGTTAATTTGCTTCACTACAATAACCTGTTTACTATCTATATGTATCCCATAACATCATGTCGTATACCTTACATATGCACAATATAATGTATTTATAAAAAATACACTTAACCAATAATGAAAGTTTGCTGAAAATTAGGAAAAGGAAGGTATGGAATACTATGGAAGTAAATAGCAGATTATCTAACTGAAGGCATCAAACTTAGTGCAAAGAGTCAGAGATCTTCCAGAGCAAAAGATATTAATGCTTAGGCTTATGTACACTGGGGTCATGGAAATGGAGAGTACTCCAGACAGAAAGAAGGGTTAGAGACTACTGTTGGTAAACTCAATGATGGCACTTCAGGTTACCTCATAGAGAGAAACCATGATAGGACATCAGTTTGTCAGGGACCGAAAGAATGTCAGAAAAGTGAAACTCTCCAAATAAGCTGAGGCTTCCAGCAAACAATCATAGTTAAAAACGAGAAGAGGTTTTCATAACCACTATTAGCCATTTTTATGTCTTCTTTGGAATAATATCTATTCAAGTCTTTTGCCCATTTTATAATCAACTGATTTGTTTCTTCACTCTTGAGTTGTATGAGTTCTTTATAAATTTTGGATATTAACCCCTTATGATATATGTGGTTTGCAAATTTTTTTTCTAATCTGTAGGCTGCTGTTTCATGTTGCTTATTGTTTCCTTGTTAACCACTACTTTATTTAACCACTTCTTGTTTTTAACTATAATTTTTCAAGGACGCTTAACGTATTAAGGTGAATCTTTGTAGCTGCTTCTTTATCTGTTGAAAACAGTGGCCTTTGAATTAAAAACTAGAGAACAATTTAAATAGGATATAAAATTCCAAAATGGCAAAAAAATGGAATAAAATAAAGTCCCTTTTATAAATTTGATTAAGTTTCAAGGCTCTATGAGTCCCTATTATACATTTGATAAACTTTCCTGACTCAAA
The DNA here is from genome assembly GCF_001698545.2 of Rhinopithecus bieti. Classification (NCBI taxonomy): domain Eukaryota; kingdom Metazoa; phylum Chordata; class Mammalia; order Primates; family Cercopithecidae; genus Rhinopithecus; species Rhinopithecus bieti. The sequence goes on along the minus strand of NW_016825415.1, from coordinate 1,046,642 downwards.
ACTAGAACACTGAGAAACCTGACATAAAGTAGATCACAATTTGATTATAAATTATTTTAGAGCATAGAGGATATGACCTAAGACTAATTTTCAATGTGAAAAGAAACTATAAAAGTCAACATAAAGATTCCGCAAGGTGGCAACCAAGTCTTCCAACAAGAGAACACAAAGTGAATGACCCATTGCCATTACATTATTTCATATGGATATTATAGTGCACAATTGATATTACGTTGTAATATATAATATCAGTATTTTAATAAAATATGCAATAATATATTGATAATATAATACAGTATATTATATTACAGCAAATATTATATATTCTATTAACCAGTGTTCAAAGAAACAGAAACAATAGGACATACATATTATTAGAGTCACCCCTAAGGCGTAATAATGCAGCTGTCCACTTTCAGTGATATCAGCATAATATGCAAGACCGTCTCTAAACTAGGCTCAAGATCTGTCATTTAGTTGATTGTAAGGAATGCCACTTAATCATAGATTGCACTGTCCACACTCAACATTATGTCTTGGTGCATCAGACAATGCTGAATTCATAATAGGAAGCTCACATCACATAGTATCTTGGTGTTCCATGGTTAGGTATTTAGTCTTTGGGTGGTCCAGTAGCAAGCCAGAAACTGTTTTGAAAGGGAAAATTATTACTTGAAGAAGAGAGCATAGATTAGTTCCAAAACCCTACAGATCTGCATTATGATTCTCCTTTTGGTACTTGCCAGAAGCTCCAAACAGCATCCCTATTTGCCATGCACATGTTATCACTGGATCTGTTGGAATATAAGGCCCAGGTTTTAGGGCAGCAGTCACTGAAGCTGGAATTGCTGCAGGGCCCCTTCTCTCTTGGTCCACATTCAAAACTAGTAGCCTATTCGGTAACTCAGTACAGAGGTGGGAGTAGTATACTCAAATGTAGTATATGTGACCTCCAAAAAAATTTTTTTAACTGTGTACAAAGTATTTTACCCCTTTATTCATGGTAGATGGTATTAGAAGCAGAAACTTATCCCCTTACTCCAGACCACTGAACCCCCAGCACCTCACAGAAGGCCCCTGAATTTTTGTAGGGTTTATGTCCCACTCTCTAGTTTACATATTTCTTACTAAGGCATCTGATGTGCTACTTTCTGCTTATTAGAGCCAATCAATATTGTAATGTAGAAGACCAGTGTCCCCTACATTTTTGTGAAATGTCAAGCTAATCAATTTCTCTGTGGACTGTATAATAGAAGAAACGAGAATTGACATAGCCCTGACTCAAGACGGTGAAGTCTACTCTTGGCTGTGCTGGATAAAAGCAGACTGTTTCCAGTGGCTTTTACATATTGATATGGAAGAAACGGCATTTTTCAGGTCACTAGCTACACACCAAGTGCCAGGGGCTGTGTTTATCTATTCCAGTAAAGATACCACTTTTTTGGATAGCAGTTGAAATTGGAATTACCTCCTGATTAAATTTATAGTTCATAGTCATTCTCCAAGATCCATTCAATGTCTGTACAGACCAAACAGGTAAGTAAAATGGGTATGTAGTAGGTATCACCCTGTACATTTCAAGTCTCTGGTAATGGCACAAATCTCTGCAATTCATCCCAGGGATGCAATATCACTTCTGGTTTACTATCTTTGTAGTAATGGGAAGTTCCAGAGGCTTTCACTTTGTCCTTCTTACCATAATGGCTCTAACTCTAGGGGTCATAGAGCCAATGTGGAGATTCTGACAGTTGCCAAGTATGTCTATTCCCATTATACATTCAGGAACTGGGGGAATAACTACTGGGGGGTCAACCCACCAACTGAGTCCACTGTGAGTTAAACTTGGGCTCAGATATCATCTGTATCTTGAACACTGAATGCTCCCATTTTAACTAGTGGGCTACCATGGGTAGTTTAGGTCACAGGAGTTAGCATAATTAAGATAGATTATTTAGTAATTACTGAAATATCTGGACATTTCCTTTTCCAATGTGCATAGTCACTCTAACAAATAGCCACAGGTCTCTTTGAGAAAACACGTGGATGAAGATTTAGAGTATTTACTTGCAGCAATGATGCAGAATCCTTCCTCAAGGAGACCTGGACTCCCCTGCAATCAAGGGACTCTAAATCTGCGCATTAGCTTAGGTCAGTATACTTGGTGAGTGACCCTGATTCTCCATCATGGAAACTTAAGTCATATTTTTGGCTATAAGAACTAGAGTTTTTCAGGCTGTGAGCGGTGGTTTATGCCTGTTGATTCCCAGCACTTTGAGAGGCCAAGGTGGGAGGATTACTTGAGGCCAGAAATTTGAAACCAGCCTGGGCAACATAGTGAGAACCTTTCTCTACCAAAAAAATTAAGACAAAAATAAATGAAGCAAAACAACTGAATGTCTGTAGTTCTAGCTATTCAGGAGGCTGAGTACAGAGGACCACTTGAGCCTTGGAGTTTGAGGTTGCAGTGAGCTATGATCATGCCACTGCACTCCAACCTGGGTAACAAAGTGACACCTTGTCTCAAAAAAAAAAAACAGAACCAGAGTTGCCTTTTTTTTTTCCTGTTACATAGAAAAAAATACACTAGCAGACCACTCACCTATTTCATTTTTAGAAATGAAATAGGTCAATTAGCCACCACCAAAGATCTAATGCTTTCCAATCACTAGTATCACTGCTGCTCTCTATAGTGAATGTGCATGCCTTGTGTTTGGTGGATCAGTGCCACTACTTGGCCTTTACTACTCCAGAAATCCACCACCCCCATTGAAATCAGAATCCCCATATCAATGGCACATCCTCCATGGTCATAGTTAGTTTACAAATGAGAGCAACCATGGAGCTTTGCAAGGATGCTGGTGATCCCTTCACTAATGTATAGTTCAAAATCTTTTTTTTTCTTTCCATTTTCAACTTTTATTTTAGGTTCAGAGGTACATGTGCAGGTTTGTTACTTGGGTAGATTGCATGTCACTGGGGTTTGAAGTACAAATGATTTCGTCACCCAGGTTATGAGCACAGTACCCAATAGGTAGTTTTTCAGCCCTCACTTTCCTCTTAACATGCTATCAAACTAAAACAAAATAACAAGAAATAAACTTTTAAAAAACCGAAGTCTTAGTGAAGAAGATACCTTGTGGGCTTTCCAGAAGAATATAGTTGGGAATGAGTGTGCAGCTTGCATGATACAGCCACTTTAACATTCCTATTTGCCTAAGTCTTCAGATTCCCTCCTCATCATCATCCCTTGGAAGCTGTGGCATCTCATCCTCATTAGATACGGGCAGGAGTGTGCTCACGCCAGCTCACTCCAGCTCACAAGAGCAGGCTGTTAAATTTTCAGAAGTTTCATGAGCCAATTGTTAAATACAACCATTATTTTAAAATTAAACATATAAACTTAAAACTTCAGTAAAAAAAGAAATCCCCTACCATAGAAAAAAAAAAAGAGCTTAGCTATCTTGTCCTGGGATTTTCATGTTTAAAATGATTCTCTCTGGAGACACTGTAACATAGGCCTAGCTCCTGAAGGCTTAGGGTTATGATTTATTTTACCTTTATGGTCCAGGGACTCACCAGCTGAGAATTTAACATGCAACTACATCTTTCTAAGTCCACAGTTTATTCATCTAAAAGACATAAATAATATTTCCCCCCTGAAAGGGTTATCATGAGAATTGAATGTGACAATGTATTTTAAAAGTACATTGCACAATGCAGAACATGCAGAAAATTCTTAATAAATATTAGCCGTTACTATTATTCTATGAGAGAAAAACATGACTTGTTACCACGAGTTCTTCCTATAAAAGGGTGACGTGGCCATCATACAGTGTCCAGAGTGCCAGGACAAGAGCCCTCAAACTCCAAAATCTCCCAGGGTCACTTTTTGCACCATGACTTTTCTGAAGCAGCTGTGCTCACTCAAGCTGATGGAAGCTTTATACCTTCGGCTCCTCTGATGGGGCCACGTGCATACTCACGGCACTGGCCAAGTGTGTCCTCAAAGCAGCTTGACTCTCTAACCTTGAGTAAACTCAGCAATCCAGGGCCCATGACAAATGCGCAGTAAGGACGACGTTACAACAGAGGCGTTGCTTGATTTATTGTGTCTTATGAAATAGAAACCTCTCCACATCATGGGAATTAGTGATGGAATTTTTAAAAGAATAACAAAATGAAATCAGGAATGGAAGAAAAAAAATGCCTGAGTCCAACTCAAAAAAAAAAAAAAAAAAAAACCTGTCTCATAAAAAATGCAAACCAGATGCAGTTAGAGATAGCTGATAATTAAGGATGATAAATAACTAATGTTTTCTATTGAATTACCAAGTGCACAGCATTGTTCCTACATGAGGGAACCATTTACGTATGGCTGCTGGGCTATCTTTTCCCCTAAATTTGATTTCACAGGCAATTTTCCCATTCTCAAAGTGCCCTCTCTCTCCCAGAGTCCTACATTTCCCTCAGGAAAGTGACTCTTACCTTTCAGAGGTCTCTTTCATAAGAACGGATGGGCTAGATTATAAGTAAATATTCTCTCTAATGTGCGTACAATTTATGCAATGAAACCACAGTAAGTAGAATACAAACCCCATTTCCTCAGTGAGGTGATGCATTAGCACAGAGCTACCCATATTCCCAAACCCCAGTCTATCTTAAAACTAAGGATGTGTCTTGTTCAGCAGCAGGGTAGCTGCACAGTCTATGATTAAGCCTCTCTTCAAAGCCCAGAACGATCTCTGACTCTCACCATATTTGTTATGATTGCAGCCTCTTTTCTGAGAGTTCTAGTCTGTACCATATACCTTAGTATTAATGGTATACTGATTTTTGCTAGTAACAATTGCTTAATCTATACTAACATTATCTCACCAAACTAGGTTGTGAAAAAGATAAAGACTTGATCTGCTGCCTGCGTTCACTTAATGTAGCACGAAGAATATCCTCAACAAATACTCAATGATTGGCTGACAATAAGATGTTGTTCTAACATGATCATTAGGATTATGATTGATTAGGATTATAAGCTGTCTGGGCGCAGTGGCTCACCACCCCTGTAGTCTCAGCTCTTTGGGAGGCTGAGGAGGGCAGATTACTTGAGGTCAGGAGTTTGAGACCAGCCTGGCCAGTAGGCGAAACCCCATCTCTAAAAAATACAAAAATTAGCCAGACATGGTGGTATGCACCTGTAATCCCAGCTACTCTGGAGGCTGAGGCAGTAGAATCACTTGAACCTGGAAGGCAGCGGTTGCAGTGAGCCAAGATTGTGCCGCTGCACTTAAGCCTGGGCAACAAAGAGAAATTCTGTCATAAAGAAAAAGAAGGAAGAAGAAGAAGAAGAAGAAGGAGGAGAAGAAGAAGAAGAAGAAGAAGAAGAAGAAGAAGAAGAAGAAGAAGAAGAAGAAGAAGAAGAAGAA